>NW_027363052.1:1800000-2065000 GCF_046119375.1 Phyllobates terribilis | reverse complement strand
TCACGGCAGGTCCTTTTCAGACCATCGCGAGCTGCCGGGGAGCCAGGACGCATCGGATAAAGACACCGGGGGCCATCAGAAGGTAAGTATAATATTTATTTTTTATTTTATTCTTTTTTTTACAGGTTCTATGGTACCCGGGTCCGGAGGAGAGTCTCCTGTCCTCCACACCCGGGTACCATCCGCACATTGAAACGCTTGGATTCGGAATCTACAGATGCAGGGATGCAGATTCCATGCGTTCTAATGCAAGTCAATGTCGGCGAAAACGCCGCGCTTCCGCAAAATAATTGGTAATGCAGCGGATTTTTCCGCAATGATAATCCGCAGCGGAAATTTCCGCAGCATGTGCACAGCACATGGGGATTATCATTGGGGAACATGGCAGGCCTTTTACCAAGCGTTTTTTAAGCATTTCCGCAGTAAAGAGGAACGCTAAGGAGATGGCCTGATAGTAAAGAGGAGCGCCGAGGAGATGGCCTGAGCGTAAAGAGGAGCGCCGAGGAGATGGCCTGAGAGTAAAGAGGAGCGCCGAGGAGATGGCCTGAGAGTAAAGAGGAGCGCCGAGGAGATGGCCTGAGTAAAGAGGAGCGCTGAGGAGATGGCCTGAGAGTAAAGGAGAGCGCTGAGGAGATGGCCTGTGTAAAGAGGAGCGCTAAGGAGATGGCCTGATAGTAAAGAGGAGCGCCGAGGAGATGGCCTGAGAGTAAAGATGAGCGCTGAGGAGATGGCCTGAGAGTAAAGAGGAGCGCTGAGGAGATGGCCTGAGAGTAAAGAGGAGCGCTGAGAAGATGGCCTGAGAGTAAAGAGGAGCGCTGAGGAGATGGCCTGAGAGTAAAGAGGAGCGCTGAGGAGATGGCCTGAGAGTAAAGAGGAGCGCTGAGGAGATGGCCTGAGAGTAAAGAGGAGCGCTGAGGAGATGGCCTGAGAGCAAAGAGGAGCGCTGAGGAGATCGCCTGAGAGTAAAGAGGAGCGCTGAGGAGATCGCCTGAGAGTAAAGAGGAGCGCTGAGGAGATGGCCTGAGAGTAAAGAGGAGCGCTGAGGAGATGGCCTGAGTAAAGAGGAGCACTGACGAGATGGCCTGAGAGTAAAGAGGAGCGCTGAGGAGATGGCCTGAGAGTAAAGAGGAGTGCTGAGGAGATGGCCTGAGAATAAAGAGGAGCGCTTAGGAGATGGCCTGAGTAAAGAGGAGCGCTGAGGAGATGGCCTGAGAGTAAAGAGGAGCGCTGAGGAGATGGCCTGAGCGTAAAGAGGAGCGCTGAGGAGATGGCCTCAGCAAAGAGGAGCGCTGAGGAGATGGCCTAAGAGTAAAGGAGAGCGCTGAGGAGATGGCCTGAGTAAAGAGGAACGCTAAGGAGATGGCCTGATAGTAAAGAGGAGCGCCGAGGAGATGGCCTGAGCGTAAAGAGGAGCGCCGAGGAGATGGCCTGAGAGTAAAGAGGAGCGCCGAGGAGATGGCCTGAGAGTAAAGAGGAGCGCCGAGGAGATGGCCTGAGTAAAGAGGAGCGCTGAGGAGATGGCCTGAGAGTAAAGGAGAGCGCTGAGGAGATGGCCTGAGTAAAGAGGAGCGCTAAGGAGATGGCCTGATTGTAAAGAGGAGCGCCGAGGAGATAGCCTTAGAGTAAAGATGAGCGCTGAGGAGATGGCCTGAGAGTAAAGAGGAGCGCTGAGGAGATGGCCTGAGAGTAAAGAGGAGCTCTGAGGAGATGGCCTGAGAGTAAAGAGGAGCGCTGAGGAGATGGCCTGAGAGTAAAGAGGAGCGCTGAGGAGATGGCCTGAGAGTAAAGAGGAGCGCTGAGGAGATGGCCTGAGAGCAAAGAGGAGCGCTGAGGAGATCGCCTGAGAGTAAAGAGGAGCGCTGAGGAGATGGCCTGAGAGTAAAGAGGAGCGCTGAGGAGATGGCCTGAGAGTAAAGAGGAGCGCTGAGGAGATGGCCTGAGTAAAGAGGAGCACTGACGAGATGGCCTGAGAGTAAAGAGGAGCGCTGAGGAGATGGCCTGAGAGTAAAGAGGAGTGCTGAGGAGATGGCCTGAGAATAAAGAGGAGCGCTGAGGAGATGGCCTGAGTAAAGAGGAGCGCTGAGGAGATGGCCTGAGAGTAAAGAGGAGCGCTGAGGAGATGGCCTGAGCGTAAAGAGGAGCGCTGAGGAGATGGCCTCAGCAAAGAGGAGCGCTGAGGAGATGGCCTAAGAGTAAAGGAGAGCGCTGAGGAGATGGCCTGAGTAAAGAGGAACGCTAAGGAGATGGCCTGATAGTAAAGAGGAGCGCCGAGGAGATGGCCTGAGCGTAAAGAGGAGCGCCGAGGAGATGGCCTGAGAGTAAAGAGGAGCGCCGAGGAGATGGCCTGAGTAAAGAGGAGCGCTGAGGAGATGGCCTGAGAGTAAAGGAGAGCGCTGAGGAGATGGCCTGAGTAAAGAGGAGCGCTAAGGAGATGGCCTGATAGTAAAGAGGAGCGCCGAGGAGATGGCCTTAGAGTAAAGATGAGCGCTGAGGAGATGGCCTGAGAGTAAAGAGGAGCGCTGAGGAGATGGCCTGAGAGTAAAGAGGAGCTCTGAGGAGATGGCCTGAGAGTAAAGAGGAGCGCTGAGGAGATGGCCTGAGAGTAAAGAGGAGCGCTGAGGAGATGGCCTGAGAGTAAAGAGGAGCGCTGAGGAGATGGCCTGAGAGTAAAGAGGAGCGCTGAGGAGATGGCCTGAGTAAAGAGGAGCGCTGAGGAGATGGCCTGAGAGTAAAGAGGAGAGCCGAGGAGATGGCCTGAGAGTAAAGAGGAGCGCTGAGGAGATGGCCTGAGAGTAAAGAGGAGCGCTGAGGAGATGGCCTGAGAGTAAAGAGGAGCGCTGAGGAGATGGCCTGAGAGTAAAGAGGAGCGCTGAGGAGATGGCCTGAGAGTAAAGAGGAGCGCTGAGGAGATGGCCTGAGAGTAAAGAGGAGCGCTGAGGAGATGGCCTGAGAGTAAAGAGGAGCGCTGAGGAGACTAACAAGAAATGCAGAGGAGATGGTCTGAGGATAGAAAGGAACACCGAGGATACGGCCTAAGTGTAAAGGGGTCGTCCATTTACTTTATGTGTTCAGGGTAGAATTAAATGGCAATGGGTGGTGTTAGGGGTTAGAGGAATGGTTATGGACGTGGCCTAAGATGTCATGATGTACAATCTATCCCTCTTTATATTCCCTGACAGTTGGGAGGTCACACAAATGTAAAAATCTAATTATTTTTGTAGCTGCAAAATGCAATTGCAATGTGTGAATAAAGTCTATAGAGAGTGTGAGCCCCAATGGGGATGGTGATATTAATGTGTGTACAGCGCTGCGGAGTATGGAGGCGATATAAAGAATAATGGGGAATCTCCACATACCTCCACCTGCAGAGCCGCCACCACATATATGGCTGCTCTGTGTGCACAGGACCTGTGATGAGGTCACAGGAGGGGAGGAGTCAGGGGTCACATGATCAGGGGCCTCAGTGGATGCAGGACTCTGCTGTACCCTGCAGGATGGAGCCTGTATAAGTGTTTAGTGTGTGGTGAGCGTCTCTATTAGGTTATAGGCCAGACACTATGTACCACACTTATAAGTGCAGATGGATAAGGCCGATATAGGGTGCCAGTCACACAGATAATACTACGCAGCCGCCCTTCCATGAACCATTGGTGTGAGTGGTTGTTTCATCTATTTTGCACCTGTGCTGCCTCCGCCTTTATCATGGGGCCTGTTGTGTCCTGCAGTGTAGTTAATATTGTGTCTGTCACGATTCCTCCGCTCAGTGTGTCTTAGACGCAGTGACAGACAGCTCAGTCATCCAATCTAGTGCAGGGACGTGCTGAGCTGTCAGTACTTTGATTGACAGCTCAGCACGTCCGATCTGAGACTGGGAGATGCTGAGTTTACTTCAGGTGTTCCCTGTTCCTAGTGATTACCCAGCTACTTAGCTGAGCTGTAAGTCCCCGATAGCTGCCGGTCATAGCTTTCAGCTCAATGTGGTTTGTTCCCTCTGCGCTTTATGCTCTAAATTCAGACATTCTGATCTTCTTTTGCCGGACCCTGGCTTTCCCTATTGATTACCAGTTTGTATTACCCCTTTTGCCTTGACACACGCTGACCTTGGAATTCTGACTCTGGACTGTGACCTGACTAGGCCTTTGTCTCTTCCCTCTTTTTATAATGTACCATCCTGGCTATTGACCTCAAACTCCTTGACTATCCTGACTCACGACTTGTCCGTGAGAAGTGATTCAGGGTCACAGCATCTTGGTTTTGGTAAATATGGCCGCCTTTTTTCCGTGAGGTTTTTTGAATATGTGGTGGGAGAAAAAATAAATATTTCTAATACTGTGGGCTCTACTGGTATCACGTGCTGAGCGTCTCTGCTCTATGAGAACTGATGAAAGCTCGGTCTGAACTGTGTCCTATAGATTACAGCAAAGAGGATAAAAACAACCTCGTTACGGGTCATTCACATGTCCAAGTGAGACTACAATGCATGGGCTGGCCGCGAGTCTCCTGACCTGAGCGGGATGACAGCCTCATATATTTATATAATTGTGAGGTAAAAAATGAGAAAAGAAGCTTTATGGCAGGCGCTGTCATGCTGAAGACAAAGATGAGAAGCTGTAGAAAAACAAAAAACATATTAAAAGATAGCAATGTGTTTCAAAATCGATCTGACATCTTCCTAGGGCCATCATAAAGCCTTTTTTCCTCATTTTTTGCCTCCTTCTGTTGACTTCAACAGTGGAGAAGCAGTCTATACGAGGAATACCATTGTGCTACTTCTCTCAGCACAGTTGTGCCTGACTGGCTCAACTCCACCAGGTGGGAAGATTCCATCGACCCTTCCCTGTTTCTTATCACCAGGACTTCATCATGGAGCTGCATATACTTCTATGAAGCCGTCATGCTCAGGTCAGGAGACCCACGGCCAGTCCATACATTGCACAGACATATAAATGAGCCCTTAGTATTGTTGAGCACAATAACTGTGGAGGGGAATAAAGTTGTGCATCATTATTGTCTATGGCAATTGGGGAGGCGGGTGTATTATTATTACCGCAGGGCTGGCCTGGGCAGGGGGGAATCTGTGTTGGCTCCCTCACAAGTGCTGACCCTCTGTGTGGTTACATATACTGTAAGCCTGTCTATATGTGGGTGTACGTATGGATAAGGTCTCTCTACTTCAAAAAAAGATATAACTTTGTCAATTACATGCTTTATAAGGAACAATCAATTTTTTTAAAGGAAAAACCAATGATGTGGATATACGTATTGTGTCTTATGATGTAAGAAATCACAGGTTATGCAGACATAATGTTTTCATATGTTTGTCATTAAACTCATCTCCTCTCGATCATATATATATTATATATTATATATTAAAAACAATAAACACTTAAATCCTTCTCCTTCTTCCTCAAATTCAGAATTTTATTTTAACCACTAAATAATAAATTCTTCTTAATTTTGGTATCGCACCGACCGGGAGGATGACATCGCCGCTCATTCACACCGGATATTTAATGATGTTTTTTTTTCTTTTTTTTCAGTGCATTTTAAAGCACAAAAATTTTAAATCGCCTGATGCCAAGGGGTTAAATATTCCTAAAAATGGATGAAAACATCATTATGTGGCACCCCAGGGGTCTGGTTGCCACAGTAATAGAAATATTACTGAGAGCAAGTGGGAGGTTTCTCTGGTCAGGAGCCCTCAAACATGCAACACCGCCCGCCCAGACCTGGGAGGGGAGGAATCAGCCCTTATAAACTGGGTCTGGGGCGGGATTAGTTAGTCAGAGCCTGGAGACAGTTCCAGACACAGGGAGAGTTACAGCAGGAGCTCTGTAGGAGCAGTAGCTGAAGACCAGGGGCTGGAGCTGAGCAGAGATATAGCTCGCCCTGGCATTAGAACCTAATAACCGGACACCGGAGTCCGAGGCTGTGGGGACGGATATCCACCCAGCAGCAGAAACCAGCCGGCAGGGGATTCCAGGTCCTCTGGCCATAGAAGCCCGGAGGCTCAGTCACAAGGAAGGGACCAGCACCGCCATCCAGGAGCGGAGGCTAACAGAAGGCCCCAAGTCACCAGCCATACGGGTGAGCACCACACGGTATACTCAGGGACGTGGGCTACTTCAACCTGCTTACGGCAAGGTAGCCAGAAAGAGTGCAGATAGATGGGGAGGCCTACAACTCCACCTGGCCAGGGGAACTCCTGTTTGCTCGCAGACTGACCAGGCCCCTTATGCTAGCCAGTACTCCCGGGAGGGTCTGCCTTAATATCACCAGTAAAGACCCTGAACTGCACTGCAAAGACTCTGAGTCGTTCCTGCTTCAGCGCCGCACCAGCACTACTAGTACTGGGACTCCCGTGCACCATCACCCTCACCATCAACTACAGTGCCCTGGGGCTGCACTCTTCCCGTGGGGAGTCACACTACCTAAGCTGCATATACCATCAGCCCCAGCGGTCTGCCTTGCAGCGGCGGTCCGCACTGACCTCAATCCACGGGTGGCGTAGTCGGACATTAAACCACAAAAAAAAACACAAAATACCGCCATTGGCCTGACCACCCTGAGCCACGGGACCGGGTCACCGCCATGGACCCTACAACCCCCAGAAGCCCGATTCCGGGTACCCCTCGGCCCAGGGGACGAGTCATTTACACAGATTGCGAAGGCGGCAAATGTGAACAGGTGTGAAGAAAGACTAAGGAGAGAGTGAGGCCTGATGGGGACAGTGATAATAATTTGTGTACAGTGCTACGGAGTATGGAGGCGACATAGAAGGAAGAGGAAGAAATAATAGAGACTAATGGGAAATCTCCACATACCTCGACCTGCAGAGCTGCCACCACATATATGGCTGTGATGAGGTCACAGGAGGGGAGGAGTCGGGGTCACATGATCAGGGGCCCCAGTGGATGCAGGACTCTGCTGTGCTGGTTGTCATGGTGCTGGATGAGCTGAAGTTTATGTGTGGGGTCAGGAGGGGTTTACAGTGTGGATGTAGCAGAGCCGCGTGTGTACGAGGTGTACGGAGCAGAGCTGTGTGTGTACGAGGTGTACGGAGCAGAGCAGCGTGTGTACGAGGTGTACGGAGCAGAGCCGCGTGTGTACGAGGTGTACGGAGCGGAGCCGTGTGTGTACGAGGTGTACGGAGCTGAGCCGCGTGTGTACGAGGTGTATGGAGCTGAGAAGCGTGTGTACGAGGTGTACGGAGCGGAGCCGCGAATGTACGAGGTGTACGGAGTGGAGCCGCGTGTGTACGAGGTGTATGAAGCGGAGCCGCGCGTGTACGAGGTGTACGGAGCGGAGCCGCACGTGTACGAGGTATACGGAGCGGAGCCGCGCGTGTACGAGGCGTACGGAGCGGAGCCGCGTGTGTACGAGGCGTACGGAGCGGAGCAGCGAGTGTACGCGGCGTACCGAGCGTAGCAGCATGTGTACTAGGCGTTCCGAGCAGAGCCATGTGTGTACGAGGCGTACGGAGCGGAGCAGCGCGTATAAGAGGCGTACGGAGCAGAGCCGTGTGTGTTTGGCAGTCCTCGCCAGGGCTGTGGAGTCGGAGCACATTTTGGTGGAGTCGGAGTTGAAATTGGTATAAAATGGACCGACTCCGACTCCTAAAATACACTGCTCAAAAAAATAAAGGGGACACTTAAACAACAGAATATAACTACAAGTAAATCAGACTTCGGTGAAATCAAACTGTCCACTTAGGAAGCAACACTGATTGACAATCAATTTCTCATGCTGTTGTGCAAATGGAATAGACAATAGATGGAAATTATTGGCAATTATCAAGACACCCTCAATAAAGGAGTGGTTCTGCAGGTGGGGACCACAGACCACATCTCAGTACCAATGCTTTCTGGCTGATGTTTTGGTCACTTTTGAATGTTGGTTGTGCTTTCACACTCGTGATAGCATGAGACGGACTCTACAACCCATAGAAGTTGCTCAGGTAGTGCAGCTCATCCAGGATGTCACATCAATGCGAGCTGTGGTAAAAAGGTTTGCTGTGTCTGTCAGCGTAGGGTCCAGAGGCAGGAGACACTACCAGGAGACGTGGAGGGGGCCGTAGGACAAAAACCCAGCAGCAGGACCGCTACCTCCGCCATTATGCAAGGAGGAACAGGAGGAGCAATGCCAGAGCCCTGCAAAATGACTTCCAGCAGGCCACAAATGTGCATATTTCTGCACAAATGGTTAGAAACCGACTCCATGAGGGTGGTATGAGGGCCCGACGTCCACAGATGGGGGTTGTGCTCACAGCCCAACACCGTGCAGGACGCTTGCCATTTGCCACAACACTAGGATTGGCAAAGTCGCCACTGGTGCCCTAAGCTCTTCACAGATGAAAGCAGGTTCACACTGAGCACGTGACAGACGTGACAGTGTCTGGAGACCCCGTGAAGAGCAATCTGCTGCCTGCAACATCCTTTAGCATGACCGGTTTGGCAGTGGGTCAGTAATGGTGTGGGGTGGCATTTCTTTGGAGGGCCGCACAGCCCTCCATGTGCTCACCAGAGGTAGCCTGACTGCCATTACGTACCGAGATGAGATCCTCAGACCCCTTTTGAGACCATATGCTGGTGTGGTTGGCCCTGGGTTCCTTCTAACGCAGGACAATGCCAGACCTCATGTGGCTGGAGTGGGTCAGCAGTTCCTGCAAGATGAAGTCATTGAAGCTATGGACTGGCACGCCCGTTCCACAGACCTGAATCCGATTGAGCACATCTGGGACATCATGTCTCGCCCCATCCACCAACGTCACGTTGCACCATAGACTGTCCAGGAGTTGGCGGATGCTTTAGTCCAGGTCTGGGAGGAGATCCCACAGGAGACCATCCGCAACCTCATCAGGAGCATGCCCAGGTGTTGTAGGGAGGTCATACAGGCACGTGGAGGCCACACACAATACTCAGCCTCATTTTGACTTGTTTTAAGGACATTACATCAAAGTTTGATCAGCCTGTAGTGTGTTTTTCCACATTCATTTTGGGGGTGACTCCAAATCCAGGCCTCCATTGGTTAATAAATGTGATTTCCATTGATGATTTTTGTGTGACTTTCAGCACATTCAACTTTGTACAGAACAAAGTATTCAATGAGAATATTTCATTCATTCAGATCTAGGATGTGTTATTTGAGTGTTACCTTTATTTTTTTTAGCAGTGTATATAATAAGTTGGGTACAGTAATTCATTGCAGTTTGTGAGGAATATTTTTATATAAGAATTTGGGAAAGTTATGAAATGTCTTATAAATGCCTGTCCTATTCCTGATCTAAGGGTCTAGACTTTTAGCTGAAAAAATGTGTCCTACCGTAAATTTATCACTTAAACATGAGCCGTGTATGAGGGAGTCGTGGAGTCGGTGTCATGGAAATTGATTAGTCGGAGTCGAAGGTTTGGCTTACCGACTCCACAGCCCTGGTCCTCGCTTGTGGGGGCCAATAGCAAAGCCCCCGAGGTGTGAACAACATACAACCCCCTAAAGTGACCCCATTTTGAACACTGTACCCATCAGGGAAGTCATCTGAGGGTGTGCTGTCCAGCTCTTTGTTTGAAAAGACTTTCTGCCATTTTGGGCATTACCTAATGATTATTGTATTGTTGTGCTTTGCTGCCATCTACTGGCCATTGTTATAACATGTATTATTCCTGTGTTTTACCCACAACACCTTTCGGTCTGTAACTCCTCCTACCTCCTGCTCCTCACTTCCTTCTTCTTCACATCCATCTTGACTACACATGCTGCAGGACTGGAGAAAGGATTCTCTTGTTACCACTTTACCTAGCGCTTCTAATACCTACAATTCCTAATCTTTCCTCATCCTTCACTTTCCCTCATCTCACCTCATCAAGAACTGTAAATAAATCTGCTGAATTCATCACTGCATCATCATTCTGGATTACCACGTGCAGGTCATGAGGAACAGAACCGCAGGTCAGTGAGTTGACGCTATCTGCCATTGCTTATACAGAGATCTGTGTCACATCCCTCATACACATCTCGCCCCACGTACATCGGTGGCAGAATAGTAACAAGACACCTAAGTCTTCAGTATCTGTGTGCATATGCATGTCTGCTAGCAAGTCTACCATCTTAGCTAAAGCATGTCTACAAAAGGCACAGTGGATCCATCTGTGGAGAAGCACATCATGTTCCTGACACCACAGATGCTCCAGGAGCAGAGTCCACACTTACTGCAGAGCAGGATGTAAGACCACAACAAGTAACCAAGCCAACACAAAAGGTCATAGAGAACCTGGAGACAACCAGAGATGAGCTCCATGATAATATAGATTATTTACGGGGCAGAGTTGAGCACTATTTAGCAGCTCTTCCACGTGCTAACAATGACGCAGCAGATTTAACCGCCAATTTGAAGAGTTTATCTGCCGCCTATGATCGCTACCAGAGACTGTCTGTTAAGTACATTGCATTCCCGAGTAACTGTGATATGGATGATGCCCCAGCAGAGCTGAAATGGAGACTCTTCTCCAAGAAAAGACCGTATTAGTGTGAGATGCCCAGGATAAGGCAGAACTCCGCATCGCACACCTCCAAGAGGTTAGATCACATCGTACAGCCTTGACCAAAATCACATCTCGGTCTTCCAGATCATCTCAGTCCAGGAAGTCAACATTGTCTGACAAGATACTGGAAATACGTGCATCTGCAGAGGAAGCTAGAGTAAGAAGCTCCTTTGCTAGGAAGGAGGCTGAAGTAGAAGCCCAATTGAAAAAGCAGGAAGCTGAGATGGAAACTCAATTAAAAATACGCCAAGCAGAAAGGGAAGAAGCAGCAGCCCTCGCTAAACTGAAGGTCCTTGAACAAGCACTAGTTCAAGATGCTAATATGGACTGCTTTATTCCAGGAGAAATGGAGGACCCAGCTGATCGCACTACAGACTATGTGCTAAAACATTTACCATCTGTACCAATGCCACCTCCAATCCACCACACGGATGCACCCGTAAGCCAAGAAATGTTGCCACCTACTGCCGACAAGGTAACTTCCAGCACTATCCCACAATTTAGGCCGCAGCCAGCAGATCCTATAGAGACTAAACCACAACTTAACCCTCATGCCACATCATTCCGTCCTGACCTGTCTCAGTCATATAAGCCAGAGAATTTACATTCCCCAGGGATACCACAAGTTAATCCTGCAACTATGACTGGGAGGTCGGACATGTCTGAATTCGCCAGATATATGATTCGCAGGTAGTTAATAAACATCAGTCTCTCAAAGTTTGATGATTGTGCCGAAAATTATAGAGCCTGGAAATCAACCTTTCAAGCAGTAATCCAAGACCTTAATCTCACCGGCAAGGAACAACTAGATTTGTTTGTCAACTGGTTAGGCCCTGAATCAGCGGAGCGCATCGAGACAATAAGGGTAGTTCATGTGGACTATTCAGATGCAGGTCTTATTGCAGCATAGGAGAGACTGAAGCAAACCCACGGCAACTCAGAAGCCAGAGTATGCCTTATTTAAGAAACTGCAAGCCTTCGCAAAAATAACTAACAAGGACAATCGAAAACTTCAAGACCTGAGTGACCTGCTAAAGGAAATAGAATTGGCAAAATTAGACCCACGTCTTTCAGGACTGAGCTACCTTGATACTGCTCATGGCGTGACTCCAGTAATTCTCAGGCTGTGTGCCCACTATGCGTTTTTCAAGCATTTATGCTGCGGAATTTCCGCGGCATAAACGCTTGGGAAACACTTGGTAATCCGCCCCCCATGGTCCCCAATGACAAGCCGCACTGTTAATGTCCATGCTGCGGATTTTTCCGCAGCGTTTATGCTGCGCTCAAAAATCTGCAGCATGTCCATTAATTTTGTGAACACGCAGCATAATCGCCGCCATTGACTTGCATTGGACCGCGTCATATCCGCATCACAGCATCTCCACAAGCGGATATCACATGGTTCAATGTGCGGATGGTACCCAGGTCTGGAGGAGAGGAGACTCTCATCCAGACCTGGGTACCATTGTACCTGGAAAAAAAAGAATAAAATAAAAAATAAAGATTATATTTACCTTCTGGCGGCCCCCGCAGCGCTTGTTCTCCTTTGTCAGCAAATCGCGAAGGATTGAAGGACCTGCGCTGACGTCATAGTCATGTGACGGCAGGTCTTTCAGTGTACGGCGATCTCCCAGCAGCCAGAACGGAGCGAAGCAAGACACCGGGGACTGTCAGAAGGTAAGTATAATATTTATTTTTTACCATTCTCTCAGGTCACACTATATAAATCCATGCCGGTTGCATGCATTTATATAGTGTGACCAAGTTGTCAAGCACTTTCCAAGTGATGCTAAAATCGCTTGGAAAGCGCTTGACACCCGCATGCGGAAATGCATGTGAAGAAAGCTTCATTTCCGCTTGTCCCTGGCAGGAAAAACACATGCACAATCTGCATGCGTTTTTTTCTGCCAGGGAGATGCAGAAATGCTGCAGAAATTTTCTGCTTCATTTCTGCATCGTGGGCACATAGCCTCAAGTTGCCAAAATGCATGCAGGTTAAATGGGCAGACCATGGCTCACGGTATAAAGGACAGCATAATGTGTCTTTTCCTCCCTTTTCATATTTTTCCAGGTTCGTCAGTGATCAAGCTTGGAAGAAGAATGATCCCAGCTTTGACTTCACTGAACCTACTCCACCAGCTTCATCATCATCATCATCTACAAGGTATGATAACAATATCACCAAACGTAAAGAGATAAGGAGCACAGTATCTGTGAGAAAGACTGACGTTCCCCTTACTGCACCCTCTTTTAACAAAGCAAACGCTGTTGCTCCTAAAACTATCACCCACTTAAGGAATGCCGTGGATTCAGGGCAAAGACTTTGCAGGAATGCAGAGATACTCTCAAGGAGCTAGGGATATGTTACAAGTGTTGCACCTCCTCAGACCACCTTGCTAAGGACTGTAAGGCTGTCATTAAGTGCACTGAATGCAGTAGTGACAAACACGTTACATCTATGCATCCCACACCAGCTCCACACAATTCACAATGCAGCACCCAATCCTGCTCAAAATCATGGCGGGGAGCCACAAGTTTCTGATCCAGCTGCAACTGCTGTTTCCTCCTCATGTATGGAAGTATGTGGAGAAGGGACTGGTCCTAAATGCTGCGCTAAAGTATGTCTGGTCAAGGTCTATCCAGAAGGACAACCCGACAAGGCCTCTAAAATGTATGCCAAAATGTATGCCATAATAGATGAGCAAAGTAACAGGTCTCTAGCAAAGCCAAAACTCTTTGAGATCTTCAATATAAAAGGACAAACGGCTCCGTAACCCCTCATCACCTGTTCTGGTCATATTGAGACTTCTGGTAGGAGAGCCTCTGGGTACATTATCTCTTCAATCAAGGGGAACATGCACATACCCTTGCCAACTTTAATTGAATGTGACCAGATACCTGATAACATGGAAGAAATTCCCACGCTTCATCATCCCCACTTGAGGCACTTAACTAACGAAATTCCTCCTCTGGACACGAATGCTGATATTCTAATCCTACTAGTGAGAGACATTCTAAGGGTCCACAAAGTGCGCCAACAATGCAATGGCCCAGATGATGCTCCATACGCCCAAATACTTGATCTAGGCTTGGTAATCGTGGGCAATGTATGTTTGGATAAGAGTCACAAGGCATCCGAAGTCAACTCCTTTAAAACGTATGTACTTCAAAATGGTTGCACAACTCACTTCAAACCATGCTCTCATCACTACGAGGTGAAAGAAAGGTTCTCTGACTTCATCCAAGAGCCTGACATCATTCCCACTCCCTATGGTGACGACTTAGGGAGAACAGTGTTTCGCACAACACAAGATGACAACAAGGTCGCCTTATCCATAGAAGACAAGGAATTTATTAAAATAATGGACAGTGGATTCTTCAAGAACGAATCTGACCATTGGGTCGCTCCCTTACCCTTCAAGGGTACAAGGGCCATGCTTGCTAACAACCAAGAACAGGCCTTATCAAGGTTCACCTCACTGCGGAGAACATTGCGAAATAAGCCTGAAATGAAGGACCATTTTGTAGCATTGATGGAGAAGATATTTCGCAATGACCACGCAGAGCCAGCTCCACCCTTGCAAGCCAATGAAGAATGCTGGTATCTACCTTCCTTTGGAGCATACCATCCAAGAAAGCCTAAACAAATCAGAGTGGTGTTCGATTCAAGCACCAAACTTGATGGTGTATCTCTGAACGATGTTCTCCTCACTGGTCTCAACCTGACTAATAACCTGGTGGGAGTGCTCATGAGATTCAGAAAAGAGCCAGTCGCCATTACTGCTGACATTGAACAAATGTTCCATTGTTTGATCGTGCGACAAGATCACAGAAATTATCTCTGTTTTCTATGGCACCGAGACAATGACACCAGCAAGGAAATAGTTGAATACTGCATGAAGGTGCACGTGTTTGGAAACAGTCCTCCTGCAGTTGCTACATACGGCCTACGTAGGACCGCCTCTGATGGTGAAGCAGAATTCGGGAAGGACGCCCAACAGTTTGTTGAAAAGGACTTCTACGTGGACAACGGTCTCAAATCCCTGCCCACAGCGGACGAAGACATAGATCTGCTCAAATGGACACAAGGTATGCTTTCTAAAGCTCATTTAAGATTGAATAAAATTGCCTCCAATAGTGCTGTTGTCATAAAGGCCTTTCACTCTAATGATCATGCTTCAGAATTCAGAGACTTGAATCTAGGTTCAGACAACCCACCAGTACAGAGAAGTTTGGGCTTGAGATGGAACTTACTAAAGGACTCCTTCAGTTTCCAGGTTAGTGGTACAGAAAAACCATTTACTAAGCGTGGAGTTCTGTCAGTGGTGAACAGTCTATACGATCCACTCAGGTTTGTTGCACCCCTGACTATACAAAGCAAGCTTCTGTTAAAGCAACTTTCAGAGTCTATTAAGGACTGGGAAGCACCACTCCCTGCTGCCAAACAACTAAAGTGGAAGTCATGGAGGGAATCTCTTTGCGCCTTGGATAAAATCCACATACCACGTTGTTACACTCCAGCATCTCTTGCTATGAGTCAAAGGAAAGAGATCCATATATTCTCTGATGCCTCTACTGAAGCTATTGCAGCTGTTGCCTATTTGAAGGTTATAGACTCTAACAATGAAGCCCATGTTGGATTTCTATTTGGAAAGGCTAAATTGGCTCCTAAACCCGAGCACACCATACCCAGACTTGAGCTCTGTGGGGCTGTACTAGCCATGGAAATTGCAGACTTCATACAGAGTGAACTAGCTTTTCACGTGGTTGACATAAGATTCTACACAGACAGCAAGGTTGTTCTGGGCTACATATACAACCAGAAAAAATGCTTCTATGTCAGTAAAAACATTGAAAGGATCAGGAAATCCCCTAAACCTGAGCAATGGCAGTATGTTCCAACCCATCTTAACCCTGCTGACCTTGCTACTAGGCCAGTGTTTGTTGGTGCCTTCGTAAACTCTTCTTGGTTAACAGGACCGGAGTTCCTTTGCGACCAGTGTGAAGAGACTGCCGTTGAAGACAACTTCAGTCTTCAGGATCCAGATGTTGACCCAGAGATCCGTCCTGGTGTCAGCACCCTCATCACCAATTCCAAGGAAAAGGATGGCTTGGACTGTCGGCGATTTGATCGCTTCTCCAGATGGACAAGGCTTGGTCGTGCTATTGCAAGGTTAGTCCACATCGCACAATGCTACTGCAATAAGGACAGTAACGCTGAGTGTCGCAGTTGGCACATCTGTCATAAGCCTCTCTCTGCAGAAGACATTATTCTGAGTGAACTGTTTGTGATACATAATGTGCAGCAATGAAATGGAATGTATACTTAAAAAGCAAGATGTCCCTTAAAACAGCCCTATTGTCAACTTAAATCCCGTAATTGATAAGAAGGGTTTACTGAGAGTCGGTGGTCATTTAAACAAAGCCAAGTTGGAGGAGGCAGAAAAGAATCCTCTAATCATTCCTGGCCATCACCACTCTGCTAATATGACATTACCATGAAAAGGTCAAACATCAAGGCAGACACTTCACTGAAGGTGCCTTAAGAGTTGCAGGCCTCTGGATTGTGGGAGCAAAGAGACAAGTTTCCCATTTAATTCATCTTTGTGTTCAGTGTCGCAAGGCAAGAGGAAAACTGCAACAACAACAGATGTCTGATTTGTTTGCTGATAGGACAAGCACAGAGCCACCGTTTACCTATATTGGTTTGGACGTTTTTGGCCCGTGGGAAGTCACTGCATGTAGGACTAGAGGCGGACATGCACAAAGTAAATGTTGAGCAGTGTTGTTCACATGCATGAGTGTACGAGCAATACACATAGAAGTAATAGAATCAATGGATTCCTCCCAGTTTTATCAATGCCTTAAGACGATTCCTCGCCATACCAGGACTAGTCAAGCAAATAAGGTCTGATTGTGGAACAAGCTTTGTAGGTGCCTGTCGAGAACTACAATTAGATTCAACAGCAGTCCAGGATTTCTTGGCAAACAATGGCTTTTCGTGGGTCTTCAACCCTCTTCACGCTTCCCATATGGGCGGATCATGGGAAAGAATGATAGGCATCACTCGTTGGATACTGGAGTCTATGTTGATAGACTCAAACCTCTCGAGACTCAGTCAAGAGACCTTAACCACTTTCTTAGCAGAAGTATCTGCTATTGTAAACTCAAGACCACTTGTTCCCATATCTATGGATTCGGAATCTCCTGCTATTCTTACACCAGCAACTCTCCTCACTCAGAAACTTGGAACCCTTCCTAACCCACCTGAAGACTCTGTGTCCGGTAACAAATATTAGAGACGTTGGAAACACGTGCAACATCTGGCTGTTTCTGGAGTAGATGGAAGAGGGAGTACCTTAATCTTCTTCAAGGACAGAGAAAATGGCAACAAGTTAAACCTAGCTTACAAGTAGGAGATTTTGTTCTCATGAGACCAGAAAGCAAAAAGAAACGCATGGCCTATGGGACTTATATCGAAAACCTTTTCAAGTGAAGATGGCAAGGTGTCCAAAGTGGAAGTAACAGTCAAGAAGCAAGGTGATCCCAAATCTTTCATTAGGCCTATATCAGAGGTCATCTTACTTATGTCAGTTGAGAATTAAGGACTATCCATTCAACCACAAGGAACTTTCCAAGAACTGTAACCACTGGATTACAATTGGGCTGGAGACAGTTTGGCCTAGTGCGGCTTCTCCAATCCGAAGATGGGCATCCTTTGGATTGCTTCAGGAACTGTTATAGACATTCGTCTACCTCGTTTGTTATTTGTTATTGTTGCTTTGTTGTTGTTTGTCTTTCAGGTTGAGGTATCCCTCAGTACTTCAGGAAAACACCTCCACCTCAAGACATTTAATATAGTGAAATCCAGGGATTTCAGATGGAAAGTGTGCTGTCCAGCTCTTTGTTTGAAAAGACTTTCAGCCATTTTGGGCATTACCTAATGATTATTGTATTGTTGTGCTTTGCTGCCATCTACTGGCCATTGTTATAACATATATTATTCCTGTGTTTTACCCACAACACCTTTCGGTCTGTAACTCCTCCTACCTCCTGCTCCTCACTTCCTTCTTCTTCACATCCATCTTGACTACACATGCTGCAGGACTGGAGAAAAGATTCTCTTGTTACCACTTTACCTAGCGCTTCTAATACCTACAATTCCTACCCTTTCCTTATCCTTCACTTACCCTCATCTCACCTCATCAAGAACTGTAAATAAATCTGTTGAATTCATCACTGCATCATCATTCCGGATTACCACGTGCAGGTCATGAGGAACAGAACCGCAGGTCAGTGAGTTGACGCTATATGCCATTGCTTATACAGAGATCTATGTCACATCCCTCAGACACATCTCGCCCCACGTACATCGGTGGCAGAATAGTGAGTATCATTAATAGTTTAGTTTCTTCATGTATTTTGTCAATCCAAGGTTGAGATGTGAGTGTCCAGAGAGAGAGGTCCTCTTCCAGTTTCATCCACTGCTTATTTTCCATAGACCTAAACCAGTCCACTGTTCTCATAAGAATCGAAGATTGATGGGATTTTTTTTTAGATCTGGCAGATTAGTACCCCATTTTATTCTTTGGGATGACACAATATTTTAACATGTATCCTAGGCCTTGATGTTCCCCATACAAACTTGCTGTTAGAATTGTTGAGATGGGAGAAAAAGGTCTGAGGAACGCAGACCGGAACGGTCTGGAATATATAAAGATTTGCCAATTTTTATCACATTAAAACGTCCAAACCAGGACAAGAGTTTTAAGTTCTAATTAATTAGATTTTGAATTGTTTGTTCAAGTATGGGGGATATAATTTAAATGATACAGATCATCCAAGTTCACCGGAATTTGTATACACAGGTACTTAATATCATCTTTCTGCCACTTAAAGGGAAAGTTAGAAATAAGTTATTGTGTCGGTTCAGCGTTAAAAGTTATGTTTATGGCTTCAGTTTTAGAGTAGTTGACTTTAAAATTGCTTACATGGCCGAATTCTTTTAAATCCTTTATTATAGAGGGAAATTAGATAAGTGGGTTTGAAACATAGAGCAACAAGTCGTGTGCATGGAGAGCTAGTTTATAGTGATGTGAGCCTATAGTAACTCTACTAATATCTAGATTTATATGTAATGCTACCATGAAATGTTCCATCATCAATGTGTATAGGAGAGGTGATAAGGGACACCCTTGTCTCGTCCCCTTTTTAATAGAAAATGTGTCAGATAGAAGGCCGTTTACCCTATCGCTTTAGGGTCAGTGTATAAGGATAGAATTTTAGATAACAAGAAAGAGTCCATCCTAATTTGTGGTAGGGTGCTCTTCAAGAAAGTCCAATGCACTGTGTCGAATGCTTTTTTAGTGTAGACAGAAACAAGGCTCATTGGGATCCCCTGGGCTTTTGCATGTGAAATTAACAACAATGTTTTATCTGTAGTATCACGAGCTTCTCTACCCTAACAAAACTAACCTGATCGTTGCTAACAATTGAGGGTAGATAGTGGGAGAGCCATGTTGTAATTATTTTAGAAAATATTTTGACGTCTACATTAATGAATAATATTGGATGAATATTAGGGCAGGTACAGTATTTGGTCCTTTTCCAGGCTTTGATAAAACCATTATATAAGCTTCAAGTGATTGGGGGGTAAAGTCTGCTGAGATTTTATTGAACACTTTAGTTAAAAAGGTAATAACAGAGGTGCAAACATCTTATAAAATCTATTACTGAATCCATCTGGCCCAGGGCTCTTCCCGATAGGAGAGGCCATTAAATCATTCCCTATCTGTTGTTCAGTGAAAGCTTTGTCTAGTATCTCCTGCTCAGGGGTCTGTAAGGAAGGAAAGTCAGTGTCCATAATATATTTGTCAATTTTTGTTTCAAGAGTATTAGTGGTATTGTCCATGAATATTATATAGCGAGCTATAATAGCAATGAAATGCTTCCGCTATGTCAGAGGGGTTATGAATTTATAGCCGCGGTGCTCCTTTTATTTTGGATACGTATGTCCTTTGCATCCGTGGATGTAACTTCCTTGTCAATGAGAGACCACATTTATCTGTGAATTCCTACGAGTACCTTCACATGCGATCTTGATATTTTGTATATGTTTGATCCAGTAAAGACCTTCGCTCCTTTCTTTTTTTCAATCAGATCATTTTTATTTAACAAAAGAAAGACCAACATTTTGTTTTTGTCATATAAACTTTGTGACAAAAAAAAATAAAAAGAAAGAAAAACCAGTAAACGATACAAGAACCGGTTTACAATGATATAAATCCCAATATCGCTCTATAGTACAATGTTTTGGAACAGTAATTTTACATTTGTACATAAATATCTGAATACTTCCTGACGGCTTATTTTTTTCCCTATTGAGACATCAAAAGAAAAAGAATATATCTAAGAAGGGGCAATTGTGTGGACTGAGACAATTATTATTATTTGCCGACGCCTTCGGTATAAAGGATATAAATTCCTGGTTTACTGCAGGGATATGTACAAATGGTTCAGTATAGTATTTCTGAAGCAATACCTGGGGTAATTAACCATTGCTGCCATATGTGTATGGATTTCTTGAGAGCGTTCCTTTTTATATAATCTTCTATTTCCAAGCATAGAGTGTTATTTATCCTGGGTTTTAGTTCTGTTATCATTGGAGGAGAATTGTCTATCCAATGTAGGGCCAACAACTTTCTGGCTTGGAATAATATTATTGAGCTATCTATTGCCATATGGGAGTCAGGATCTACGTCCTCTCCCAGGAGTCCTAGGATACAGATTTTAGGTTCCAACTGAAGTAATATCCCAAATACAGATCTTACAAGAGCCATCACCCCCTTCCAGTAGTCGCCAATATTTACACATTCCGACGTCATATGCATCAGGTGGGTGTCCTTTTAACCACATCTAGGACATGTGTCATCCGTTTGTATTTCAATTTTAAATAAAATACTTGGGGATCTATATACCCTATGAATGAGAAGAATTCGGGACAATCTTTGTGACTCTGACAATGAAAGTTTCGGTGTCAAAATCCAGTATTTCCCCCATTGCTCCTCAGATAAGGGACCCACATCCTCCTCCCATGTTGTCTTAACCATCAAAGGATATTTATCCAAATGTAACATAGTGAGATGTAGGTTTCCATGTAAGCAAGTGATGGCTTATTAAGGAAAAGTCTCTACAACTATATGTATTGTGTAAAGGAGAATAATACGTACAATCCTTTAAGTCTGGATGTAGTATCCTCCATACATCGACCAGTTGGAAAGAAAAGAGCACGTTTAGCAAAGCTTTTGATTGTGATTTAAATTGGTGATTCCGGTGCAGGGATGCATCTAAAGAAGGATCCAAGACAAAATTTAAGTCACCTCCAATGATGATAAGGTCCTTAGCAAAAAGTAAGTATTGACGGCCTGTCTTAATTTGGTCACAATTTGGGAGATAGTTTACCAAAGTCAAAATTTTGGAGTAGAGATCTTAAACACATACCTCCTCTCCGTGTCAGAGTGTTTCTACAATAGTATGCGGCAGTGATCTGTGGCGGCCTATACTCAGCACCTTAGACTTCGAAACAGCATTTTTCTGGGACGCCAAGATGAATAATATCTGTTAGAAAACTGAGGTACAGTATATGATCGCCTCTAAAGTGTGACTCCTGAAGAAAGAGAAAATGTACGTGCTGTTTATGCCTACGATAAAACACTTGAGCTCCTTTCTCTGGAACATTAAGTCCTCTGACATTTAATGAGCAAGTTTTCAGTTGTGTCATATTACAGTTATATGAAAAAGTTTGGGCACCCCTATTAATCTTAAGATTTTATAAAAATTGGTGTTTTTTCAACAGCTATTTCAGTTTGATATATGTAATAACTGTTGGACACAGTAATGTTTCTGCCTTGAAATGAGGTTTATTGTACTAACAGAAAATGTGCAATCTGCATTCAAACAAAATTTGACAGGTGCATAAGTATGGGCACCCTTATCATTTTCTTGTTTTAAATACTCCTACCTACTTTTTACTGACTTACTAAAGCACTTTTTTTGGTTTTGTAACCTCATTGAGCTTTGAACTTCATAGCCAGGTGTATGCAATCATGAGAAAAGCTACTTAAAGTGGCCACTTGCAAGTTGTTCTCCTGTTTGAATCTCCTCAAAACAACTGTAAAATGATCTGAAAACAAAGATTATTCAACATAGTTGTTCAGGGGAAGGATACAAAAAGCTGTCTCAGAGATTTAACCTGTCAGTTTCCACTGTGAGGAACATAGTAAGGAAATGGAATAACACAGGGACAGTTCTTGTTAAGGCCAGAAGTGGCAGGCCAAGAAAAACATCAGAAAGGCAGAGAAGAAGAATGGTGAGATCAGTCAAGGACAATCCTCAGACCACCTCCAGAGAGCTGCAGCATCAACGTGCTGCAGATGGTGTCACTGTGCATCGGTCAACTATACAACGCACTTTGCACAAGGAGAAGCTGTATGGGAGAGTGATGCGAAAGAAGCCGTTTCTGCAAGCACACCACAAACAGAGTCGGCTGAGGTATGCAAAAGCACATTTGGAGAAGCCAATTTCTTTTTGGAAGAAGGTCCTGTGGACTGATGAAACCAAGATTGAGTTGTTTGGTCATACAAAATGGCGTTATGCATGGCGGCAAAAAAACACAGCATTCCAAGAAAAACACTTGCTACCCACAGTAAAATTTGGTGGAGGTTCCATCATGCTTTGGGGCCGTGTGGCCAATGCCGGCACCGGGAATCTTGTTAAAGTTGAAGGACGCAAGGATTCCACTCAGTATCAGCAGATTCTGGACAATAATGTTCAAGAATCAGTGACAAAGTTGAAGTTACACAGGGGATGGATCTTTCAGCAAGACAATGATCCAAAACACCGCTCCAAATCTACTCAGGCATTCATGCAGAGGAACAATTACAATGTTCTGGAATGGCCATCCCAGTCCCCAGACCTGAATATCATTGAACATCTGTGGGATCAGTTGAAGAGGGCTGTCCATGCTCGGCGACCATCAAACTTAACTGAACTGGAATTGTTTTGTAAAGAGGAATGGTCAAAAATACCTACATCCAGGATCCAGGAAATCATTAAAAGCTACAGGAAGCGACTAGAGGCTGTTATTTTTGAAAAAGGAGGATCTACTAAATATTAATGTCACTTTTCTGGTGAGGTGCCCATACTTATGCACCTGTCAAATTTTGTTTGAATGCAGATTGCACATTTTCTGTTAGTACAATAAACCTCATTTCAAGGCAGAAACATTACTGTGTCCAACAGTTATTACATATATCAAACTGAAATAGCTGTTGCAAAAAACACCAATTTTTATAAAACATTAAGCTTAAGATTAAAAGGGGTGCCCAAACTTTTTCATATAACTGTATATGAAAAAAAGGGGGAGGGGAGGAGAGAAAAATTAAAAGAGGAAGTATAGACGGTAGATAGTAACGTCTACCTCTCAGTGTCTAAGAAGTATAGATTATGAATACATCAAAACAGTAGGAAATTGCGAAACAAGCTGATCCCAATGCAAGTCCCTAACTGGGGGTTGTCTTTACAGGTGTAAGTCAAACCTTCAGTCCTAGGCTTCCTATTAGTGGGAACCATGGAATACATAGCGAGTAAAGTAATACAGCCTGATATTACAGTAATATAATGTGAAGTCAACTTAAATGCCGTTCTAAGATATGAAAGGAGACATTATGTATAGCGGAAGAGTGGCACCTAATGCTCTATTTACATATATCTTATTATATGCTTAAAGAAATAAGTAAGCATCGGCAAACTGTCTCTCATCAGGGAAGACAACATTCATTTCAGGAGCTCATATGATTGGCAGGTTCCTTTCCCACCTGCTGCATCACCATAAAGTTCCTGATCCATTGAACACCTTCTGTGACGTGCTGGAACTCTCTGTGGCAATGGTGGATCAGATGGCCAGTCAGATATATGGATTCTGGGAATGTCCAGGACATCACAGAAAGGTCTCGTCACTTTAATCTTTCAAAGTATACAATGTTCCATTTTTTTTGGACCTGCAGCTGGAAAGGTACCACAAAGGTACATCAGGCCATTTTCCCGGATGGCATCAAGTAGTGGTTTCAATACCCTTCTTTTAGCAAGTGTCATTCAGGATAGATCTATGATCGATTGTATACGTTTTCCATTGAAAATCACCAGGACCCAACTCCGCTGCTTTCCTCACTACGGCCTCTTACATTGAAAAAAATGTATGTGACAGATAATGTCCTTTGGATGCTCAGGATCTGAACTATAATTGCCTAATGTATGGTGCGCCCTGTCGGTCTCCAGCTCCTTATCAATAGGATCACCAAGGATATTATTGATTAATGTCAATAGTGTTGGCATAATCACTTGTGCATTGATGCTTTCAGGTATACACCTTATCCAGATATTATTGTGATTTTCATGGCCATCAACCAAATTAAACAGACTGTTTATTTATGAGCATTTTGATGGTCCACGTCTTGTAGGACATCAGCCTCTAATCTCTGTACCTTGTCAGTAACCTGTGACAGGCTAGAAGTGAGGGGACGTATTTCAGTTTTGTATGTGGTCTCCAGCCTTTGTATATATTGCTGCATCTATTGTTTAGTAGGGATAGATGCAATCTGATATACAAATAAGTTATGTTGTTCTCCATATCAGAATTCCCTGTGGCTGGGAGGTAAATGTCCCTGTGAAGCAAGCACTGCTCAGTATGTGGGTTTCGGTGAGAGTACAGGGAGATTTATGAAGCTGTCTGGCATCATGAGGGTTAAGACTGCTTCTTGCTGAGCTGAGGCAGTAATGGCTCTGGAGCAGGAAGATAAGACCTTCCATAAGAAACTGCATACCAGACATGCTGACGGAGGTGGAGGACCTCAGATTAACCTCTGATCTCATCTTTCTTTCCTATATCAGACGTCATGTTTGAGGCTGTAAATTGCTTATAATTCCCCCAGGAACACGGTCTAAAGAAAGTGTTTTCATTGTGTGCCTACTCTCGGTGCTATGTCCATGCCATGTCCTTCCTGTTGATGTTCAATACATCCAAAGGTGGCGTTGATTAGGAGCAGGATTGTGTGATGTAACAACCTTATGTGAGCACTGGAAACACAAGCTGTGACACCAATAGAACGGCGCCAGAATGGGAGGTGCGTATCATTGTTTTTTATTTTAACATGGCCAAACATGAGGAATGAGAAGGAGTCGTCCTAGTAGTGGAAAACCCCTTTATGAAGATACAATTTTAGATTAGAATGAAAAATGCCTCTCCCCTGTGTGACTTCTCTGAAGTTTAAAAAAAGTTGATTTCCAAGGAAACCATTTCCCACATTAAGAACATAAAAATGTCTTCTCTCATGTGTCTGTACTTTGGAGACTAAGAAGTGATGATTTATTCACAAAACATTTTCCACATTCTGAACATAAAAAGGCTTCTCCCTTGTATGAGTTCTCTGATGCTTGTTAAGATATGATTTATCAGCAAAACATTTCTCACATTCTGAACATGAAAAGGGCTTCTCCCCTGTGTGAGTTCTCTGGTGATTAACCAAAACTGACTTCTGGATAAAACATTTTTCACATTCTGAACAAGAAAAAGGCTTCTCCCCTGTGTGAGTTCTCTGGTGACTAACCAAAACTGACTTCTGGCTAAAACATTTTACACATTCTGAACAATAAAAAGTCTTCTCCCCTGTGTGAGTTCTCTGGTGATTAACCAAAGCATATTTCTGGCTAAAACATTTTCCACATTCTGAACAAGAAAAAGGCTTCTCCCCTGTGTGGGTTCTCTGGTGTTTAACCAAATCTGATTTCCGGCTAAAACATTTCCCACATTCTAAACATGAAAAAGGCTTTTCCCTTGTATGAGTTCTCTGATGCTTGTTAAGAGTTGATTTATCAGCATAACATTTTCCACATTCTGAACAGGAAAAAGGCTTCTCCCCTGTGTGAGTTATCTTATGTCTGATAAAACTTGATTTCAGCTGTCCCTCTGATCTCCTGGTACAGTCATCTGGCAAGAATAAAACCAATCATTATTTATGAATAACATATCCTTAAAATTTATATTGATGAATATTTCTACTTCAACGCTCTTCAAAAATGCACTTTATGTAAAAGTATCATTATCTACCAAGAAAACATCGCAGAAAAATCAACCTTACCAACACCAATCAGATAACAAATGCACTAGCAATTTAGTGTTTGTTGGGTGTACTAGGGGGTCTGTCCATATGGGGTGCACTTATATAGTGCTGGACAGCCCCCCTGATCTAATAGTATGGGCATCATCACTATCCTAAGCCAGACACTGCATCACACCTACCTGTGTGACTGGCGTCCTATGCAAGCTTCATCTGTGTGCATCTTTAATACTAGGCAACCACCCTCTCCATGAATTGGTAGGTTTGTGAGTGGTAGCTTCATCAGTATTTTGCACCTGCGCTGCCCCCACCTTTATCATGGGGGTCTGCGGCATCCTGTAGCATTTGTTATATGATTTGGTGTTAGTAAGGCTGTATCTTTTTCTGTGATTTTTTTTAATTTTGCCCTATGTTAGCCGTCATTATTCACCAAGACAATAACAGTTCACAGTCTAATAGAAAACCTCATAGGATGAACCAGTGGATCGTAGTGTTCAACTGTTTGTTAATTCTGCCTCCCAAATATGGAATAAAAAGCCACCAAACAATGTTATGTAGGCAAAAATAATATCAATAAAAACTTCTACTAATCTCACAAAAAACAAGTCCCCACTCAGGTCCATCACCTGTCAATGGAAAACCAGAGGTTTCCACATTATTAGTGGCTCAAAGGCTTTTGAAAAGCAACATGGCTTCCATAAACCAATCCAGCAATATCCGCTCCCCCAAAGTCAGATCTCCCCCTCACTTCTGAGCCTTGCAGTGCGCCCAAAACACATTTAGCATCCATGTATTTGACATTACTATAGTGAGAAGAACCCACTTAATTGATGGTGTGTGTCTCCTGGAGCACAATCTGGGCACTAAGTGTTGGGTAATGAAATTATATATTTGTAATTTTCACTCTCCAACATCCACTGCGTCCTAATTTCTGGAAAGTGCCTGTGGAGTCAAAATAGTCACTACTCCTATAGATTATATCACTGAGGGTTATAATTTCCAAAATGGAGTCACTTTATGGGGATTTCTACTGCTCTGGTTTACGGCAATTTGGTCACATTAGGGCTTCTACAAATGGTGGGTCCCATCTCCTCTGGGATCTGCTCCTGCGACGTCTGCTTCTCTCACCAGGAGCCGCCTTATTCATCCTGCAGGCGCTGGTGATGGAGGATACATCAGAATTAGAAGCTCTGGGCGGCGCAGGCTCTGTCCAGGGTTGCTAGGACCAGTAGTACCATCCAGTCTGGCAGTATGCTTCAGGCAACTGGAAAGCACCGCACCCTACTAAAGCTGGAAGCATATTGCCGGAAGCTGCCAGATACAGCCTTGTTCTCCTTTGGTTCAGTCCTCTGTGCTCAGCTCCCGGCTTGTGTATTTGTTTCCTGTTGTGACCTCGGCCCGTTTACTGACTACTTTTGTGTGATTTTGTATTTTCTCTGACCTCCATGTTCTGACCCGGCTATCTGACTATTCTTCTTGGCATCTCACACCACAGAACATTAGGTAACACGGTGGCCCAAGCTTAGGGGGCCTCTGTCTAAGTACAAATCCATGTAGAGGGGTTAAAGTCAAACCCTGGGATCTGGATAATGGAGTAGATAGCGCTAAGCCTGTTTGTGGTGGCTATCTTTTGAGCTGCCAGGTGACAATGAACAGTGCCCCCAATACATTGTGTCTGCACACTATCCCAGCAAGATCTGCATTCAAATAGGTAAATGGCGCTCCTTCCCTTAACCTGCCATGTGCCCAGACAGTAGTGTACAGCTGTATATAGGGTATTGTCAGATTCAAGAGAAGTTGGAATATTATTTGTAAGATCCATTTGTTTCCTATTATCCTTTGTGAAGAATTCCAAAGTTATCACCATATAAAGTCACACACGTCAGATTTGAAAAATGGGCCCAGATAGGAGCACAAAACTGTCTGCAGGAAGGGGTTAAATCAGAGTATTTTGGGCACTAACTACTGTAGTCAAAACTGTGAGTAACAATAACACATCTACTGAAATGATCAAACTCAACAGTCTCCATCAGTAAGTAGTGAGTAACTAGTGGTGAAACCTCTCTGGGGTAATTAGAGTATGGGGCTCGGGGGCTCTTGGCAATCTAAACTATCGTAAGGGACAATATTTTCTGTCAGATGAGTTTCAAGAAGAAATATTAGACGTTCAAAGAGAACTTGTTATAATAGTGCAGAGATGAGGTGTCTTAAATTTAGCTTAGAGATAGATCATGGCACAGGTGTAATTTTTTTTGTTGTTTAGTTTATCACAATCCTGTTTGAAGTTAGTCAGTTTTAAAAGAAATTGAAAAGTCAGGATAAAGGTAAACTCTGTTGTTATTGTACAGAAATTCACACTTGGCCCTCACTGCACATTTAATGTTGTTGATCAAAAAAGCGAAGTTTGGCCAGAAAGACTGGACCTGGCCTTGTAGGGACCATATGAGGACATTCAGCAGCATAGAAGGGAGAGAAGGTAGATTCATCCAATAAGATATCAGGGATCTAGGAAGCCAACAGCATCATTACACTCCGCTTTCTCTTACAGTCCCATCATAATATTTTTCTTCAAGTGATTTTCTGGCTTTGTGGTTTACAGATCTGGGCAGGTAACGTCTCCTAATCACACGGAGTAGGTGGATCCTCCAGGTTGTAAGTTCTATGGAAAAGGGTTTCAAGGCCCAAATCATTTGAACAGTTTTGGGTGGAAGAGAATGTTGTGGTCTAGAGGCAAAATGGTGATCACACGATTGTGATACGGCCGGACTCCACCACTGATAAAGCAGCCACAGCCGGTGACTGAGAAGAATCTGTGACTTCTGTGCATTTAGTGGTTACTACTCACCTGGGTAGTCATATGTATGAATCTCCTCTTTACACAATTCATCACCCCTCACATATGTCTCTATAGTATTAATATGGGTCAGATCTTCACCCTGAAACAAATATTGTAAAAGTCACAGACAGATGGAGAAGTCCCTTCTATGATCAGCTTTAATCCTGCCATCTCCACCGTTCTCATTACACAAATAGAAAACACATAATACTGGTGGATAAAACAAGACTGAACACAAGACCTTCACAGCCATCTACACATCATAGGGGAGATCTCATGACACCTTCTCTCCATCTACCTGATGATCCTGAGGAACACTGGGATCTTCTTGTTTACAGTCCTGTTGAAGAAGAGGACCGGGACATCTGTCTGGTGTTGTCCTCTTACTGGATAGATCTGGAGGAAACACATACAGGGACTGAATTCATTCTTTACATACAGATAATTATAGGCCGTGTGTATTTAGTCCTGTCCTATTACCTGGTGATGTGAGGGGCTGGGGAACCTCCATCATGACGTCCTTGTACAGATCTTTGTGTCCTTCTAAATACTCCCACTCCTCTATGGAGAAATAGACAGTGACATCCTGATATCTTATAGGAACCTGACACATACAATGATACAGTCATCCCCCCGATCCTTTTATTGTGTTACTGTATAATTTCCCAGTATTCCCAGCAGTGTCACCTCTCCAGTTAGCAGCTCAATCAACTTGTAGGTGAGTTCTAGGATCTTCTGGTCATTGATGTCCTCATGCATCAAGGCTTGAGATGGTGGCCCTGTGAATGGGCTCAGGGGTCTTTCCCATCCCTCAGACTCATGGACCTGACGGCGCTCACTAGAGGTTTTCTTCACTACTGTGTAATCCTGGTTATGGAGAGACACATTAATAAATCTCACTACAGACATTTCCAGAGTCCTCATCTCTCCAGTTCTGTCCATCTGTTATTCCCATAGATAAGAATGATGTAATGTGACGTCATCAGAATCTCTCACCTCTCCAGTAAGCCGGAAGAGGATCTCTAGGGTGAGGTGTAATATCCTCTCCACCATCTTGTCTCTGTCCAAATCCATCTTTGATGGGTAAAATCAGGAAAATCCTCTTTAATAGATCTTCACTGAGAGGATCTGATATTGTAGGGACCTGAATGAGAAGAAGATGAGCTGATGTAACATCATAAAAATCCTGTGTAAGAATACAATTACTGGAGATAATAAATGGAAACATATGAGGAGATTTATTATTTTACAGTATTTCGTTTTCTTCTTTACATCTAGTAATAAAACCTATATATTTTAGGCCACAGACAACAAGCAGTTTCTTCCTTGGAGTCGGCAGCTGAATACGTTTCTCATAGACTCATCTTCCATAAAGCTAATTCTCATCTAATTTACCGACACTGGAATCGGCATTAGCAATACTGCAGGAGATATTCATTACACGTAACATGTGAAATGACTACTTCATGAGGACGACATCTTCATCTTCTACTACGGCTCTAGAAACATATTTAGCCAGAGTGCTTCACTGACTACATCTCCACCAGTTGTCTATATGAATGTTTCCAGTCTTCCCGGGACTGTAATCTTCTATCACATTAGATCTCATGTTTGATTCACACACAGAAGTTTGAGGCTTTGACACATGGTAAGGTTTTTAATATTATACAGAGTAGGACTATCCCGAATGGGTTCACCTTGCCATGGTGGGATAGCTTTCATGCTATTTTTGATCAAAAACAGACCGCCAGGGGGAGCCGCCTGAAAAATGCTCGAGTTTCCCATAGACTTACATTGGGCTCACTGCTCGGGTCGAGCACCCGAGTATTCCAATATGCTCAACCCGAGCATCGAGCACCTGAGCATTTTAGTGCTCGCCCATCACTAGTTCTGAGTTTAAATCCCTGGTGCAGAAAAAATAAGCTTTTGTTTTTTAAATGATGTTGGCTAGCACATAAACTTCACTGATGCTTGGCTTTGATATCTGACTTTTCTCACACATCAGAATAAGAATCACAATTACTAAGTATTATCATGGTTAATCTCATAAGCCAAGAAAAACCTGTAGGGACACTGAACTTTTTATTATTAATTATTATTATTATTACTATTATCCTTTCAAACCAAAACTATGTGACACAGATGCCTTACCATTAAACTGTAGGTTCATTATTTGATTATTTAGGTAGTGATATATAATTATAATAATTACATAGCAAAAGTAAATTGGGAGTTTGCAGCCAGTTCTTGGGTGGATGGAAAGAAAAATTGACAATAAAGAAATGTTATCATTAGACCCCTTTAAGAAATTATGCAAATGAACAGTCACTTGGAAATAGATATGTAGTAAATTAGTACCTCCCAATTTACTTTGGCTATGTAATTTACCATGCAAATACACAGCGTGTCTGAAACTCTTAACACGTCAGGATGACAATCAAAATGTCAGATATTAAAAGTAAAACACCCCTGTAGTTTGTGTGCTAAATAGGGATAGTTAAAAAAATAAAAATAATAGTAATAATGTTTCTATTGGGATTTGAACTGTGACACTTTAGTTTCAGAGTCTGATGCCTTACCATTGAGCTATCCAGGCAAGTGATAGTAGCTGGCAGCTTTTCTTGTCTTATGAGATCAACCATGAAAATACTCAGGGTGACTAAAAGTCATTATGATTCTGATGTTTGAAGAAAGTCACACATCAGACTCACACATCAAAATCAAACATCATTTAAATTTGGCTTGCTTGCAGTCTGTGCATAAGTCCCAATGAATTTCAATCAGATTTGCATTGAAAATCATAAAACCAAATGGAACTCCTAGGTTTCTTCAACTGAGTTAATAGCTCAGTGGTTAGTGCACTGGTGTCTGGATACAGAATTTTAGGTTCAAGTCCCAACAGCGAACAGTGACTTTTTTTTTTTATTATTATTACAGTTGTAAAAGTCACTTATCAAAGTCACTTGTCAGAAACACTTGTCAGACAGGGTATTTAGCCTCAAACTGACATCATTATGATGTTTGATTTTGATATCTGATCATGTCCTAAAATGGACACTGTACTCCTGTGACTGTGTTAACCCCTCTAGTTGCTGGATGCTTCTGGAGCACAACACTTCCTGTCTCATGTGCGTGTGTTACTGCTAATAGGTGCTGAATGCTTTTAAAGCAACAGCACTACTTCTGCATGTCACACTCTGCAACAGCACTACTTCTGCATGTCACAACGGGCATTGCAGAAAATGACCTTGGTGGATGACGTTCAGGCCTTCCTAACGGTATTTGAAAGGGTCGCTGAGAGGGAGAAACTTACACCAGAGCAGTGGGCAGAGGTACTGGTGTCATACTTGACGGGGGAGCCCCAGAAGGTGTACTATGTTTTAGCTTTGCAGGACGCCAAAGGGTATGGCAAGCTAAAAACTGAGATTCTCGCACACTTGGGGGTGACAATGACTATCAGGGCGCAGTGAGTCCACCGCTGGGGTAATCACCGGGACAAACCACCTCACTTTCAAATGTTTGACCTGTTGCACCTGGTCCAGAAGTTGCTGGTACCGGATTCCCCTACACCTGCGCAGATGGTAGAGCGGGTGGTGATGGACCGGTTTGTGCACTCCCTGCCAAGGCCCATACAGACTTGGGTTGCCCAGGGTGATCCCTGGAATGCAGATGACCTGGTTGGACTGGTTGAGAGATACCAGGGGATGAAGGTTCCTTGGGAAGGCAGCCCACTCCATACTGGGGTTCCCAACAGGGGCGGAGACTCAAAAGGGGGTGGGCCATCCAAGGTCCAAAGGGGTGGGAGAGGTGGTGCCTAAGGTCCCTACAGGTGATGTTGTTTACTGGAGGTGCCACGGCACAGGCCATATAGCCGCCCATTGTCCGCTGAGCCGATGGACTGCAGCACAGGACGCCATTGTTCATATTATGCTTATCCGACCTGCAGTGTGAAATGTCAACCCAGCGAGGGGCCACAAGCATGTCCTGTGAAGGTGAACGGACAGGAGGTAACGGCACTGCTATAATCCGGGAGTCTGGTGACCCTTATGATGGCCACCCTTCCTCTTCAAATGATCCCGGGGAAAAAAAGTTGGCGTTCGGTGCATTCATGGTGATGCTAAGGACTACCCCATGGCCAGAGAAGACATTGAAATGGCTCACGGTACTGAGTCCCACGAGGTCGGCGTCGTTCAGGACTTGTTGCACCCAATTACTATAGGCTGGGACTTTTGTTTGTTCTGGGATGTGTGGGGGAAGAGTTCTGGGTTCGCTGGCTCAGATAAGAAACCAGTTAACCCTGAGGAGGTATCACCACACCCAGAATCAGACAGGTTTCCCTTTTGTGTCCTTGTTGGGGATAAGGAGGTAGTGTCCCCCGAGTCTGCCATTCCGGAGATAGGGGTGACCAGCGAGAATTTTGGGTTTCCCCAACATAGGGACCTAACTCTGAAGGAAGCTTTTAATAATGTCACTGTTATAAATGGGGTTACACAGGAGCCGGGGGCTGACACAATTTCCCCATTTTATGATGAGTGGGGAGTTGTTGTACCGGGTCAAGAAAGTGAGGGAGGTGCGAGTGGAGCAGTTAATAGTGCCGGGCCCCTATAGACAGAAGGTGTTGGACATGGCCCATTGACATGTCTTGGGGGGATATCTGGGAGCGGAAAAAAAGCAGGAACAGATTGTGCAGAGGTTCTATTGGCCCGGAATCAAGTATTGCAAGTCTTGCCCTACACGCCAGTTAACCGCCCCCACCTCTCACTCTCAAAGTCCCCTTGTGCCTTTGCCCATTATTGTAGAGCATTCAAGAGAATTGATATGGAAATTGGTTGGCCCCTGATTGAATCTGCTCGTGGGCAACATCAATATACACTGCTCAAAAAAATAAACGGAACACTCAAATAACACATCCTAGATCTGAATGAATGAAATATTCTCATTGAATACTTTGTTCTGTACAAAGTTGAATGTGTTGACTACAAAATCACACAAAAATCATCAATGAAATCAAATTTATTAACCAATGGAGGCCTGGATTTGGAGCCACCCCCAAAGTTAAAGTGGAAAAACACACTACAGGCTGCTCCAACTTTGATGTAATGTCCTTAAAACAAGTCAAAATGAGGCTCAGTATTGTGTGTGACCTCCACGTGCCTGTATGACCTCCCTACAATGCCTGGGCATGCTCCTGATGAGGTTGCGGATGGTCTCCTGTGGGATCTCCTTCAGGATGGCACATCAATGCGAGCTTTGGCAAGAAGGTTTGCTGTGTCTATCAGCGTAGTGTCCAGAGGCTGGAGGCGCTACAAGGAGACAGACCAGTACACCAGGAGACGTGGAGGGGGCTGTAGGAGGGCAACAACCCAGCAGCAGGACCGCTACCTCCTCCTTTGTGCAAGGAGGAACAGGAGGAGCACTGACAGAGCCCTGCAAAATGACCTCCAGCATGCCACAAATGTGCATGTGTCTGCATAAACGGTTAGAAACCGACTCCATGAGGGTGGTATGAGGGCCCGACATCCACAGATGGGGGTTGTGCTCACAGCCCAACACCGTGCGGGACGCTTGGCATTTGCCACAGAACACCAGGATTGGCAAAGTCGCCACTGGCGCCCTGTGCTCTTCAAAGATGAAAGCAGGTTCACACTGAGCACATGTGACAGAGTTTGGAGACGCTGTGGAGAGCGATCTGCTGCCTACAACATCCTTCAGCATGACCGGTTTGGCAATGGGTCAGTAATGGTGTGGGCTGGCATTTCTTTGGAGGGCCACACAGCCCTCCATGTGCTCGCCAGAGGTCGCCTGACTGCCATTAGGTACCGAGATGAGATCCTCAGACCCCTTATGAGACCATATGCTGGTGCGGTTGGCCCTGAGTTCCTCCTAATGCAGGACAATGCCAGACCTCATGTGGCTGGAGTGTGTCAGCAGTTCCTGCAAGATGAAGGCATTGAAGCTATGGACTGGCCCGCCCGTTCCCCAGACCTGAATCCGATTGAGCATATCTGGGATATCATGTCTCGCTCCATCCACCAACGTCACATTGCACCACAGACTGTCCAGGAGTTGGAGGATGCTTTAGTCCAGGTCTGGGAGGAGATCCCACAGGAGACCATCCGCAACCTCATCAGGAGCATGCCCAGGCATTGTAGGGAGGTCAAACAGGCACGTGGAGGCCACACACAATACTGAGCCTCATTTTGACTTCTTATAAGGACATTACATCAAAGTTGGATCAGCCTGTAGTGTTTTTCCACTTTAATTTTGGGGGTGACTCCAAATACAGGCCTACATTGGTTAATAAATTTGATTTCCATTGATGATTTTTGTGTGATTTTGTTGTCAATACATTCAACTTTGTACAGAACAAAGTATTCAATGAGAATATTTCATTCATTCAGATCTAGGATGTGTTATTTGAGTGTTCCCTTTATTTTTTTGAGCAGTGTATATTGGTTATCCTGGACTATGCCACACGCTTTCCTGAAGCAATTCCACTGAGAGACTCCTTCGCAAAGAGTATAGCCTGCGAGTTAGTCCACGTTTTTTCCCCAAACAGGCTCACCAAAGGGAGATACTCACCGACCAGGGAACTCCCTTTATGAGTAAGGTGATGAGGGAGTTATGCAAAGTCCTGCAATTCTCCCAGGTGAGGACTTCAGTATACCATCCTAAGACAGATGGACTTGTCGAAAGGTTTAACAAGACTCTGAAGAGTATGCTGAGGAATGCCATAGAAAGGGCCGCAGAGACTGGGATTGTCTCCTACCGTATCTCTTTTTCTCCATCCGAGAGGTTCCACGGGTCTCTACAGGGTTCTCGCCATTCGAACTCCTGTATGGCTGACATCCGTGGGGTCTCCTGGATGTTGCAAAGGAAACCTAGGAAGCGGAGGTCTCGCCCCACAGGAGCGTCATTGCGCATGTCGCTCTGATGCAGGAGAGGATTGAGAAGGTGATGCCCATTATGAAAGAACATCTCCTCCAGGCACAAGAAGCTCATGCCAGAGTCTACAACCGGTCAGCCAGAGTGATCCAATTCAATCCGGGAGACCGAGTGCTCGTGCTAATTCCTACGGTGGAAAGTAAGTTCTTGGCCAACTGGCAAGGGCCGTATGAGGTGGTGGAAAAAGTGGGTGAAGTGAACTACAAGGATCATCAACAGGGACGACGTAAGCCATACCAGATATACCACGTCAACCTCATCAAGCCGTGGCAAGATAGAGAGGCTGTGGAAGCTCCATGCTTGCTGGGCAAGCCAGAAGGTGACGTTGGAGGAGTCGCAATAGCGGAAACGCTACCGAAGGCCCAGAAACAGCAGTGTCGAGAGTTGTTGCAGAAGAACCGGGATCTGTCTACAATAATGTACTGCACCTATGCTACTTCTCATGAGCTAGAAGTCCAATAATGTCCATTCCCTAGTGTGCATGTCCGGAAGTGACGTATTTTACACTGAAACGCTAGATAAACATGGAATCAATGGCACTATATAAATTAATAATAATAATAAGAATAATAATAATACAAAAAACTGATTGCCGCTGCTTCACTCGTACCTGTGACTGTGCATGCCCGTAGTTATCATTCCACACTGGAGTGCATCTAGGATCATTGTTACGAATGCGCATGCCCAGATGTCTGCGTTCCGTGCCGGAGCGCATATGGTATTGGATTGCATTCCATCAAATGAAAAATCCTCTCTCTGAGATCAGCGTCATGGGAGACTAAAAACAACTATTGCACATCCTCCCATCATGCAATAGGCATGTAGATCTACTTTATCACTACAAAAAATATGGGATGGTGGCCCACAGTATATTCCTAAATGGTCATATTTGACCCCTATTGCATAATTAGAGATTCACAAGGATCACCACACTTGTTAGTTACTAAACAGTATAAGTGGGATATAACTGATAAGAAATAATTCTGATATAGAAGCTCAGATCTCTTGATGAAGTAAAACAGTATGTGAACCTCATTCACAGGGAACTGAGTAGCAATTGGTAGAGTATAAAATCCAAAAATGTAATCCAGAATGGGGCTGTATTCACACAGGCATAGAAAATTTGCTCATTGAGTTCCTTTGGAGCTTGTGAATCCAGTCTGGAAATCCACTCACTTTCCATTTTGAGGATACATCTATTGTGATCACCTCCTCTCACATTGGGTTTAACCACCTCAATGATGCAAAAGGAGATATTTCCGGTTTCACCTTAATGTACAGTACAGACCAAAATTTTGGACACACCTTCTCATTTAAAGATTTTTCGTATTTTCATGACTATGAAAATTGTACATTCACACTGAAGGCATCAAAACTATGAATTAACACATGTGGAATTATATACTTAACAAAAAAGTGTGAAACAACTGAAAATATGTCTTATATTCTAGGTTCTTCAAAGTAGACACCTTTTGCTTTGATGACTGCTTTGCACACTCTTGGCATTCTCTTGATGAGCTTCAAGAGGTAGTCACCGGAAATGGTTTTCACTTCACAGGTGTGCCCTGTCAGGTTTAATAAGTGGGATTTCTTGCCTTATAAATGGGGTTGGGACCATCAGTTGTGTTGTGCAGAAGTCAGGTGGATATACAGCTGATAGTCTTACTGAATAGACTGTTAGAATTTGTATTATGGCAAGAAAAAAGCAGCTAAGTAAAGAAAAATGAGTGGCCATCATTACTTTAAGAAATGAAGGTCAGTCAGTGCGAAAAATTGGGCAAACTTTGAATGTGTCCCCAAGTGCAAATGCAAAAACCATCAAGCGCTACAAAGAAACTGGCTCACATGAGGACCGCCCCAGAAAAGGAAGACCAAGAGTCACCTCTGCTTCTGAGGATAAGTTTATCCGAGTCACCAGCCTCAGAAATTGCAGGTTAACAGCAGCTCAGATTAGAGACCAGGTCAATGCTACACAGAGTTCTAGCAGCAGACACATCTCTACAACAACTGTTAAGAGGAGACTTTGTGCAGCAGGCCTTCATGGTAAAATAGCTGCTAGGAAACCACTGCTAAGGACAGGCAACAAGCAGAAAAGACTTGTTTGGGCTAAAGAACACAAGGAATGGACATTAGACCAGTGGAAATCTGTGCTTTGGTCTGATGAGTCCAAATTTGAGATCTTTGGTTCCAACCACCGTGTCTTTGTGCGACGCAGAAAAGGTGAACGGATGGACTCTACATGCCTGGTTCCCACCGTGAAGCATGGAGGAGGAGGTGTGATGGTGTGGGGGTGCTTTGCTGGTGACACTGTTGGGGATTTATTCAAAATTGAAGGCATACTGAACCAGCATGGCTACCACAGCATCTTGCAGCGGCATGCTATTCCATCTGGTTTGCATTTAGTTGGACCATCATTTATTTTTCAACAGGACAATGACCCCAAACACACCTCCAGGCTGTGTAAGGGCTATTTGACCAAGAACGAGAGTGATGGGGTGCTAAGCCAGATGACCTGGCCTCCACAGTCACCAGACCTAAACCCAATCGAGATGGTTTGGGGTGAGCTGGACCGCAGAGTGAAGGCAAAAGGGCCAACAAGTGCTAAGCATCTCTGGGAACTCCTTCAAGATTGTTGGAAGACCATTTCCGGTGACTACATCTTGAACCTCATCAAGAGAATACCAAGAGTGTGCAAAGCAGTCATCAAAGCAAAAGGTGGCTACTTTGAAGAACCTAGAATATAAGACATATTTTCAGTTGTTTCACACTGTTTTGTTAAGTATATAATTCCACATGTTTTAATGCCTTCAGTGTGAATGTGCAATTTTCATAGTCATGAAAATACAGAAAAATCTTTAAATGAGAAAGTGTGTCCAAACTTTTGGTCTGTACTGTACACTATTCATGTGTCTCACTAATGAGGTGTCCCGGCCATGGCGTATTTCCCCCAAATGCCCCCCCACAATCCTCTTGGTCATGCATACATAATCTAGGGGGCAGTTGCATGTGGCCACATATACAAGTCCTGAGGTTTTACAGTTGGAATAATCCCTCTGGAAAAAGGCTTCAACCGTAGATGAACTCGAGAAAGATTTATATGGTCTCATCCAATTACGTGTACAACTTTCTCCACAACTAAAGAAACCACAGATTCTTCTATCTAGCCAAGTCCACTTGGGTGCAGGTTTTTATAGAAACTATGCACTAAACGGTCCCTAATTGACCAACCCTTTATGAAAGTTATTGTGGGAGCAGATCCCACAGCACCCTCAGGTCCGGGTCGACCACAAGTACATACTAGTGTTTTCTGAGGATATTAAAGATATGGTCACTCTGATTGTGACAAGTTCCTATTACTTGTGTTATCCCATATTTTTCTTGCTCTCTTGGTTAGGTATGGAGGAGTGTCTGTCTCTCCTGTTTTTCTGCAAATAATCGTGCGGAATCCAAAATATACTATGGGTACCTTTTTCCTTGAATCTGGTGTTCATGTCTATTGCCTGTATATTAATATCTGTGACATTAGAGCAGTTTCTACTCAACTGTAAAAATTGGCCCTTGGATATTGCTTGTTTTTTTTTTAGTAATTTAATAGTTTATTAGTGCTCATAGGTTAATGGTAGATGAGAGTCCCTAGGGTCCCATCCCGTTCTTTCTTGATTGGTACATCCAGGAAAGGCAACTGGTAATAATTAAACTCTGATATAAATCTAAGGCCCACTCTATGGATATTGAGTTTCCTGACGAATTCAAGAAATTGCTCACTCGTCTCTGACCAGATGATAAAAATGTTGTGAATATATCTATATAATACCCCAATATTTGGATGCCATCACTTATGATCATCCCTGAATATTGTGGTTTCCTCCTATGAGCCCAGGAATAGGATATCATACGAGGGGGCACAGGGGCTCCCCATCGCAGTACCCCTGAGCTGGTGGAAGTACTTCCTGTCAAAAAGAAATATGTTGTGAGTAAGAGTGAGTTTTAGAAGATCCTCCATGAAGTTATTATGTCTGCTACACTCTATTGATCTTGATTTCAAGAAACGACTTACTCCTCTGATACCGTCCTCATGTGGTATATTACTGTACAAAGCCTCAATATCTAGTAAGGCCTGCTCCCCTACATGCATGTATACATGCTCGAGAGTATACAGCGGTGGCCAAAAGTATTGGCACCCCTGCAATTCTGTCAGATAATACTCAGTTTCTTCCTGAAAATGATTGCAATCACACATTCTCTTCATTTAATTTGCTTGCAAGGAAAAAACACAAAAGAGAATGAAGCAAAAATCAAATCATTGATCATTTCACACAAAACTCCAAAAATGGGCCAGACAAAAGTATTGGCACCCTCAGCCTAATACTTGGTTGCACAACCTTTAGCCAAAATAACTGCGAACAACCGCTTCCGGTAACCATCAATGAGTTTCTTACAATGCTCTACTGGAATTGTAGACCATTCTTCTTGGCAAACTGCTCCAGGTCCCTGATATTTGAAGGGTGCCTTCTCCAAACTGCCATTTTGAGATCTCTCCACAGGTGTTCTATGGGATTCAGGTCTGGACTCATTGCTGGCCACCTTAGAAGTCTCCAGTGCTTTCTCTCAAACCATTTTATAGTGCTTTTGGAAGTGTGTTTTGGGTCATTATCCTGCTGGAAGACCCATGACCTCTGAGGTACATTATGCTGCAAAATTTGTTGGTAGTCTTCAGACTTCATAATGCCATGCACACGGTAAGCAGTTCAGTGCCAGAGGCAGCAAAGCAACCCCAAAACACCAGGGAACCTCCGCCATGTTTGACTGTAGGGACTGTGTTCTTTTCTTTGAATGCCTCTCTTTTTTCCTGTACACTCTATGTTGATGCTTTTTCCCCAAAAGCTCTATATTTGTCTCATCTGACCAGAGAACATTCTTCCAAAACGTTTTAGGCTTTCTCAGGTAAGTTTTGGAAAACTCCAGCCTGGCTATTTTATGTCTCGGGGTAAGAAGTGGGGTCTTCCTGGGTATACTACCATACAGTCCCTTTTCATTCAGATGCCGACGGATAGTACGGGTTGACACGGTTGTACCCTCGGACTGCAGGGCAGCTTTAACTTGTTTGAATGTTAGTCGAGGTTCTTTATCCACCATCCGCACAATCTTGCGTTGAAATCTCTCGTCAATTTTTCTTTTCCGTCGACATCTAGGGAGGTTAGCCACGGTGCCATGGGATTTAATCTTCTTGATGACACTGCGCACGGAAGATACAGGAACATTCAGGTCTTTGGAGATGGACTTGTAGCCTTGAGATTGCTCATGCTTCCTCACAATTTGGTTTCTCAAGTCCTCAGACAGTTCTTTGGTCTTCTTTCTTTTCTCCATGCTCAATGTGGTACACACAAGGACAGAGGACAGAGGTTGAGTCAACTTTAATCCATGTTAACTGGCTGCAAGTGTGATTTAGTTATTGCCAACACCTTTTAGGTGCCACAGGTAAGTTACAGGTGCTGTTAATTACACAAATTAGAGAAGCATCACATGATTTTTCAAACAGTGGCAATACTTTTGTCCACCCCCTTTTTAGGTTTGGTGTAGAATTATATCCAATTTGGCTTTAGGACAATTCTTTTTGTGTTTTTTCATTGAAGACAAATTAAATGAAGATAATAATACCCAAGAATTTGTGATTGCAATCATTTTCAGGAAGAAACTGAGTATTATCTGACAGAATTGCAGGGGTGCCAATACTTTTGGCCACCACTGTACATGTAGGGGAGCAGCCAAAGGGAAAACCAATCCCAGGGGGATTATTTCAACTGTAAAACCTCAGGACTTATTCCAACTGCAGGACCTCAGGCGGTACTGTGGAAATATTATACTGTGTGTAGGGGGATGGCGGTAGTGTAGGAATATAATATACACCTGTTTATATGGAATGTGTTCATTCCCTTGTAATCTTCATATATTTCATGTTCATCCCATGTGCAAGATACACAAGAAATCCATAATATCTCTCCATATGTTTGGACCTGTAAGTTTTTATGTTCATTCTTTTTATTTATTCCTGATCTTCATTCTTTTTAGTACGTCCCGGAACATTAAACTGTGTGTGGGGCATCATACATCCTGCATAAGGGGCATAATGGGGGCATTACACTGTGTGGAGGCATCATACATCCTGCATAAGGGGCATAATGGGGGCATTACACTGTGTGGGGGCATCATACATTCTCCATAAGGGGCATAATGGGGGCATTACACTGTGGGGCATCATACATCCTGCATAAGGGGCATAATGGGGGCATTACACTGTGTGGGGGCATCATACATACTGCATAAGGGGCATAATGGGTGCATAACACTGTGTGGGGGCATCATACATACTGCATAAGGGACATAATGGGGGCATTACACTGTGTGGGGGCATCATACATACTGCATAAGGGGCATAATGGGTGCATAACACTGTGTGGGGGCATCATACATACTGCATAAGGGACATAATGGGGGCATTACACTGGGGGGCATCATACATACTGCATAAGGGGCATAATGAGGGCATTACACTGTGTGGGGGCATCATACATACTGCATAAGGGGCATAATGGGGGCATTACACTGGGGGGCATCATACATACTGCGTAAGGGGCCTAATGGGGGCATTACACGGTGTGGGGGCATCAAACATACTGCATAAGGGGCATAATGGGTGCATAACACTGTGTGGGGGAATCATACATACTGCATAAGGGGCATAATGGGTGCATAACACTGTGTGGGGGCATCATACATACTGCATAAGGGACATAATGGGGGCATTACACTGCGGGGCATCATACATACTGCATAAGGGGCATAATGAGGGCATTACACTGTGTGGGGGCATCATACATACTGCATAAGGGGCATAATGGGGGCATTACAGTGTGTGGGGCATCATACATTGTGCATAAGGGGCATAATGGGGGGCATTACACACCCTGCATAAGGGGCATAATGGGGGCATTACACTGTGTGGGGGCATCATACATACTGTATAAGGAGCATAATGGGGGGCATTACACTGTGTGGGGGCATCATACATCCTGCATAAGGGACATAATGGGGAAATTACACTGTGTGGGGGCATAATACATACTGTATAAGGGGCATAATGGGGGCATTACACTGTGTGGGGGCATCATACATACTGTATAAGGGGCATAATGGGGGCATTACACTGTTTAGGGGCATCATACATCCTGCATAAGGGGCATAATGGGGAAATTACACTGTGTGGGGAATCATACATCCTGCATAAGGGGCATAATGGGGGCATTACACTGTGTGGGGGCATCATACATACAGCATAAGGGGCATAATGGGGGCATTACACTGTGTGGGGGCATCATACATCCTGCATAAGGGACATAATGGGGAAATTACACTGTGTGGGGGCATCATACATCCTGCATAAGGGGCATAATGGGGGCATTACACTGTGTGGGGGCATCATACATCCTGCATAAGGAGCATAATGGGGGCATTACACTGTGTGGGGGCATCATACATCCTGCATAAGGGGCATAATGGGGGCATTACACTGTGTGGGGGCATCATACATCCTGCATAAGGAGCATAATGGGGGCATTACACTGTGTGGGGGCATCATACATCCTGCATAAGGGGCATAATGGGGGCATTACACTGTGGGGAATCATACACCCTGCATAAGGGGCATAAAAGAGTCTCCGTGCTGAAGGGGTTAATGCCCCCTGCGCCCAGTAATGGGGTCTCCACATATATGGCTGCTCTGTGCGCACAGGAGCTGTGATGAGGTCACAGGAGGGGAGGAGTCAGGGGTCACATGATCAGGGGCCTCAGTGGATGCAGGACTCTGCTGTGCTGGTTGTCATGGTGCTGGATGAGCTGAAGTTTATGTGTGGGGTCAGGAGGGGTTTACAGTGTGGATGTAGCAGAGCCGCGTGTGGACGAGGTGTACGGAGCAGAGCCGCGTGTGTACGAGGTGTACGGAGCGGAGCCGTGTGTGTACGAGGTGTACGGAGCAGAGCCGCGTGTGTACGAGGTGTACGGAGCAGAGCCATGTGTGTACGAGGTGTACGGAGCAGAGTCGCGTGTGTACGAGGTGTACGGAGCAGAGCCGTGTGTGTACGAGGTGTACGGAGCAGAGCTGCGTGTGTACGAAGTGTACGGAGCGGAGCCGCGTGTGTACGAGGTGTACGGAGCAGAGCCGCGCGTGTACGAGGTGTACGGAGCAGAGTCGTGTGTGTACGAGGTGTACGGAGCACAGCCGCGTGTGTACGAGGCGTACGGAGCAGAGCCGCGCGTGTACAAGGTGTGCGGAGCCATGTGTTTGAGGTGTATGGAGCGGAGCCGTGTGTACGGAGCGGAGCCGCGTGTGTACGAGGTGTGAGGAGCTGCCCACTTACTAAAGACTATGATACTTTTCCATCACTGTTAAAAATATAACGCTTACATTGGAGTAAGAGTACATTGAGGATAGGAAGGAAATCAATATTGAATTATGTGGATAAAACAAAAGCTTGTTTAAGGTTCATTCAAAAGTGGTTACAAAAATAAGGAAAAATAGTTCATAGCACACAAAAGAAGTATCTATAATATAACGGGGGATGCGTCCCTCTGTCTGAAGCCTCAATAGACTGCGCATGCGTGATGCACAGTCTGGCTCCAGACAGAAGCAGGCATCCAGCCGTTACAGGTAAGAGGAGTGTATGGCGCCGGAGATCGCGGTATGCGTAGACACTGAATGCATACCGCGATCTCCGGCGCCATACTTGCATACTTACCTGACCGGGAGGAGCATTGCCGCGGCGCCTCTCTTTGCCGAAGACCAGGGCAGGAGTGAGTTGTCGGATCGGCGTATGCGCATAGCGCTATCCGGCGCCATTTTACTGAAGACACATTTACAGTGTGTCTTCAGCAAAATGGCGCCGGATACTGCTGTGCTCCGGTGCCGCACTCCTCCCCCGGCCTCCGGCAGAACAGGACACAGCAGCGCTGGAGTACGGATAAGAAAGGTGAGTATAAGTGTTTATTTTTTTTGTATGTGTGTACAGTGTGAAAGTGATGAGGGGGCCACACATACCAGGATTGTGGGGTGAGGGAACCATGTATATACCAGGATTGTTAGGTGAGGGAACCATGCATATACCAGGATTGGGGGGTGAGGGGTACCACACATACCAGGATTGGGGGGATGAGGGGGTACCACACATACCAGGATTGGGGGGGATGAGGGGGTACCACACATACCAGGATTGGGGGGGATGAGGGGTACCACACATACCAGGATTGGGGGGGGTGAGGGGTACCACACATACCAGGATTGGGGTGGATGAGGGGTACCACACATACAAGGATTGGGGGGGGGTGAAGGGTACCACACATACCAGGATTGGGGGGATGAGGGGTACCACACATACCAGGATTGGGGGATGAGGGGTGCCACGCATACCGGGGTTGGGGATGAGGGGTGCCACGCATACCGGGATTGGGGATGAGGGGTGCCACGCATACCGGGATTGGGGATGAGGGGTGCCACGCATACCGGGATTGGGGATGAGGGGTGCCACGCATACCAGGATGAGGGATACCATACATACCAGGATAGGGATGAAGGATGGGGTGCCATGCATACCAGGATAGGGATGAGGGATGGGGTACCATGCATACTGGGATTGGGGTTGAGGGGTCCCATGCATACCAGGATTGGGGGGTGAGGGGTGCCATGCATACCAGGATTGGGGGGTGAGGGGTGCCATGCATACCAGGATTGGGGTTGAGGAATATCATGCATACCAGGTTTCTGGGATGAGGCCATACATACCAGAATTGGGATGAGAGGTGCCATGCATACCAGGACAGGGATGAGGGGTGCCATGCATACCGGGATTGGGGATGAGGGGTGCCATACATACCGGGATTGGGGTTGAGGGGTGCCATGCATACCGGGATTGGGGATGAGGGATGCCATGCATACAGGGATTGGGGATGAGGGGTGCCATGCATACCGGGATTGGAGATGAGGGGTACCATGCATACCGGGATTGGGGATGAGGGGTGCCATGCATACCAGGATTGGGGGTGAGGGGTGCCATGCATACCAGGATGGGGATGAGGGGTGCCATGCATACCAGGATAGGATGGTGGGGACAGGATGGGGGCAGCACAAATACCAGGAGGGGGGCAGCACATACCAGCATGGAAGACCATATACCAATAAAAATGCTCGCCACCTGGGCGTAGAATGGGTTCAATAGCTAGTTAGGTTATAAGAGAGAAAGCAACATTCATAAGTTCTTAAGTATATTGCATGAGATGGTCCGTGGTGGAGATTCTCAAGGTATGAGACATCTGCCCATTCATTTCTTGCTCTACTTATATACCATCTCAGATAACAACAAAGGTTTGCCATAAATCACACTTAATGAAAACAAAAGGGGGGTGGGCAGTACCCTGTGAAAATGAACAGGATGCTGTCCACGTGCAAGCTGAGCAAAAGAACTTGTTGAAAAGATTGGAGTACAACACAGAAAATTTACTTGCATATAAATAACAATGTTTTATTTTATAAAACACACAATGTAGATAGAATAAATACAAGGAGATAGTGCCGGATGGTGTAATACATCATGGTAGGAAAAGTATACAATTTATGAATTCATAATACTGAGAGACAGCCCAATTGCACAATGCCCTTACAGATCACACTAATAATCTTAAGTTATAAAACCACCGACATCAGGGTTATAGGCTAAAGTAAAAATGCGTGCAAAAGGTGCCCCAGAATATTAATTTGTTAATATGGTCCACCCTCCCCTACAGCCACCACAAGGATGACAGTGATGAAACACAATGAAGAAAAAGGGGGGGGGGGGGTCATCACCTATGGCTCATGCAGGCCCCCATGTCATAAACTTAGTGGTGGCATAAGGAGAGGTAACCTGGTGACCTACCTATGAAGCACCACTCATCAACGGAAGAGCATAGAGGTGAGGACAGGAATGCCATCTCGCCTCATAGACATACAATGGAGATTATTTTTCCAGTTTCATAACCCAATATCTTGACTTTCTGGTATATTATAAACTTCTACCATGTTAGAACAAATCTAGTAACTCATGGTATATGCCTTTTGACTACATGCACATTTACCTTGTGTTGGCATATTTAAACATATGGCTAGTGACGTTTAAAGGATCATTAGTTATCTCCAAATAACCCATATAGACCAGAGTCCTATAGGTTTGACGTACAGAACAGGTGTCTCTGCCAAGGTCCCAGAATAACTGCAATCTTTCTCTAGAATATTTGAAAGTAAGGCTCGAACCAGAACTTTAAAGCTTATGTATATACTTTTATCATTAGATATTAATATTTTACAGTCCCCCCCTGATTATGATTTAAGAAATATCATAATCAATCCTAAACTCATTCTCTCACCATTTGTATCACATTCATTCTTTATTCTGATAACCTTGTATCAACACCTGTATTGAATGTCATCTGAGTTCCCAAAAGCTTCTAAATTAAAAATAAAAATTCACTAAAAAAGGTTATATATATTTTTTTAACATTTCTCTTAAAATATTATCTTCCTTTTTCATTTCAGTCTTTATCTTTTTATATATTTTCTTAATTTTACACATAAAAATCTGATAAAAAATGCACAGCAAGATCAAAATAAATATGATTACAATTGGATAATACATTTCCTGCTGCCATTTTTGCTGAAGACTGTGACCAACTAGTTACTGATCTTCCTAGATTTTTCCACCAAGATGAGCCTGACATAGTTGTCCACTCATGTTCAATATCATTTAAATTGCCTTGTTCATGTCTGAATACAATTTCAGCTTCTTTTAATTGTTTTGTTAGCAAATTTATCAAAACTTTTTTCTTTTTTATCTCATTTGTCCACATATCCCAAGGGAAATTATTTATTTGTGACAAACTGAACTGTATTGGAAGGTTTTCAGACTTCTTGTCCCTATTGATGTAATATTAATACTTCCTTCCTTCTTGTAGATATTTTTCACACTTCCCTCCATACAATATAAACCTATTGTCAGATTTTCAGCATGTACACAAGATGAGAAGAATGCAGAAACAACTTCTTTTTCAGACATAACTTGGAAACAAATTTTTGTTCGAGCTTATTGGGGTCAACAAGTCATGTATCGTGTGCACATTCTCAACTCTGGCATGACATGAGGTATGATTATGGAAACACGAGTTATAAATGACTTTATCTTGTCCAGGTAGACACATTACCTTAGAAATAAAATGTAAGCATGACGATATGTCTAATTGTTCAGTGTTTGTACCATCAAATGCTAAATCTGTGTACTGTAATAGATAATATAGTAATTGTGTATTACTAACAGGAATGCCCAGAACAGTTAGGGGAACCATGGTTTCTTCTCTTCCTGATATTGGGATTAGCCATGTTCCTACACAAATGTTCGGTTCACATCCTAACCACTTATTTACCCACAAATCTGTGTGATTTAACGCAAAATTATATTCTGTAGGCAAATTTCTCATTATTCCTAAAGGAGTAATTCCACTTTACAATGCCTGTGCAATCATTTTCAGATTAGTATAATATTCAATCTGAATTTCTAGACATGCTCTGGCCACTTGGGATTCCTGTTCACTTTCTATTAGAGCTAAAGTAGCATCTTGTAGATGTGACACTGAAGATCCCAACACAGCAGCAGTGTTCAAAACCATCTTCTCAAGGAGTTGATGCAAACTTTTCAAAATTTTTACCCCTTTGCCTCCAATATACCCAATATTTTCTAAATCTGATTTAAGTGTATGTATGTCCATAATGTTAAACTCACCACTGTTCCTAATCCCCCCAAATTACCTTCTAATAGCCCCCTCTTACTTCTAACCTGTGTTGATGTTCTTTTCCCAAACCATTGTTCTATTCCCATCTCCATGTTGATGAGATGTGATTCACATTGGGGATATCTGGGTGAGATTTTCCAACTAGACATGTTAAAAGTCCAGACCATAGTCATCAACACTCCATCCCTTAATAGAGGTTTAGATTGGAATTGATTGATTTGGAAAGGAGTAGATGGTTGAAGCCTTGTCTGTGTACATACATTATCTAATCCTGACAAAAAAATTACATCTTTACATTGTTTGTAATTATTTTTAGTTAAAACACAACATTAATAAAGTCCAGAATCTTTAAGAGATGGATTATCTAGAGAAAAAAAAAAATTCTTATCCAACCATCTCATATTCCCGTATTGACTTCTATGTATAACATTTGTTGGACCATTTGAAAAACTTCCCAAAAATAATTTGTTTCTGGTCCATGTTAACACTCGGGAGGTAACGCTAACCTTGTGTTGCATATTAATAAAAGAGGAGACATATTTTCATGACTATGTATTGCTTGTGGTGCAACCCTTACTTCTGGAGCGATAGTATTTGTTACTGTAAAAACTACATATACCTGTACTTGTACTGATTCTCTGGTTCTCTGGAAGTTCCATGTTTTTACCCAATCTTCATCTCCTTCTGTAATAGAAAGTAATGAAGGATCCAAAATTTTCCCAAAAAGTTGTGTCTTTAACACAATCTCTGTTTCGGATGTTCTAACTGTCCCTTTTGCGAGCATATCATTAGTAATATCACCCGACCATACAGCTTTCTCTTCACCTCTTATCCCTATATTCCAGTATAACACATCTGTAGGATTGCATTCCCATATGCCTGTCTTATTATTATGTATATAATCTCCTTGTAACTCTGTAAATGTAGACTTAGGTCCTATGGCAGCATGTAATATTAAGTGTCGTGTATAAAGTGTAGCTCAATACAGCATTTTACACCATAACCCATGCAAATGTTTCCAGTAATATCTACTGAATCGTCCGGTATGTCTTCATCTATTTGATTTTGTATACTTGATCCTCTTGGTTTCCGTGAATGTAAAGTTCCTTTGATATGTCCATTCACTTCACTAGTATTTGTTCCATGATATAAAATGTCTTCTGCGTAGAACACAATTGAAATAGTACAAAGTAGCTGAAATTTGGTTCCCATCAGATAGTAGCTTTTCCTGGGAAACTTTTTCTTTTCTTGAAGGATTGGTGTTGAATCCCTTCCATCAAGGACATGGTATTCCGCATTCCAGCTCTTATTGGAATCCATTTCTTCCTGAAAGAAATGCAGTATCATTATTTTGCAATATACAATTTGCATTGATCAACATGTACCCACAATTTTTGTTGTCTGCTGGTATTTTTAACCACGTTGGATGCTGGTTGCACTAGGATCATAACTTGTCCCATGGTGTCGATTATTTCAAAGGGACCTTCCCAGTTACTTTCTCAAGGTCCACTCTTCCTGAAAGTTTTTATCATGACTAGAGCCCCTTTTTTGAATTTGGATTCATATGGTGGCTCCATCCTCTGCATTCTTGATGCAGCATGTGGAAGAATGGTTTTCAAGTTTTCCTGCAACAATTGCAACCATTTGGACCTTGCAGCAGCATCTTTTTGAGGTGTGGACAAAAATGGTTCATGTGGGAAAATCAATGGCATTTTCCTTCCTGTCATTAGTTCAAAAGGAGTAAACTGACTTGTGGAGGAAGTTGTTCCTCTAACACTCAACAGTACAAAAGGTACTGCATCCACCCAAGTATTACCTTGGTCCAATAACATTTTGGCAATTCTGGATTTTATTGTTCTATTGATCCTTTCCACAATACCAGCAGACTGTCGATGGTAAGGTACATGAAACAGTTGTTGTACCCCTAGAATAGTACAAATTGCTCGCATGTTTTTACCTGTGAAGTGACTTGCTCGATCAGAGGTAATCATTCTTGGGATCCCCCACGTACAAAAGACATGATTAACTAATGCTCTAGCTGTAGACAAAGCATCATCTTTCCTGACAGGTAAAATTTTAAGCCATTTAGAAAAAACATCTACTACCACGAATGCATACCTGAGACCATTTTTACCTGATGGTAATGGACCAAGGTAGTCGATTTGTAATGCAGACCATGGACCATCTGCAGGTGCGGTTCGCAGTAGTGGCGGTTTCTGTCCTTTTGGTCTTGGATTAATTTGGGCACAAATGAGACATGATTGAACAATACTTTACACAGTCTCTTCCATCTTTTCTCAGTAAAATTTCTCTTTGAGAATGCCTAACAATTTCTGTTGACCCAAATGACCCAAGCTTTCATGATTATATCTCATGAACTCATCCTGTAAATGTTTTGGTACAACAGGACGCAAGTCCCTGTTTAAGTCATGACACAAAACCCCATTTTCACAAACAAAGGGAGGTTTTGGATCAACCCGGGAAGCAACAAGAGTTGAATCTTTTTCTTGTTCTTCCGCAAAAGAAGGGATATGCCTGTCTGTTCTTTGAACTGCTGAAACCTCGAGATGTTCAGGCTCAAACACTTCTTCTGTCAGGGCTGCCTCTTTGGCTAACATATCTGCGGTTGCATTTCCGACAGATAATTCATCATCAGACTTTTTATGGGCAGGAACTTTGACAATAACAAAACCATTAGGGTTTTTTGAAGCTATCTCAAAAATTGTTTTCAGTGTGTCACTATGTACAAGAGTCTTGTTAGAAGAATCTACATAGCCTCTTTTTTCCCAAACTGGCAGGTAATCTGTCAATGATCTCACAACATAGGAGCTATCACTGTAGATTACAATGGGACACTGATTGTCAGCCTCATTCAGCTGTAGCACCATTCTTACCGCTTCTAGCTCTGCTCTCTGGGCTGAAAAATGATTCAGTAACTTGTGTTTTACCACCTGTCCTCTTGTGGGATAAAAAATGGCATATCCTGTATAATAGTGCCCATCTGAATAGAATCTGGACCCATCTACAAAAACTGCTTCATCAGTTACCTCTGCCTTCCGTCTGAAAAGTGATGGAATAGGACTGGAGACAATCATGAGTTTGCCCTTCATATTGCATCAACTGAGGAAGAACTTTGGCTTTATAATCTACATCAATTTGATTGGGAGACAGTGACAGAAACCAATGGGCAAATCTCTGATGTGACACATCTGGGATATTTTTCTCAATGAGAAGTTTTAGTGTAGAATGAGGAGTTTGCAGAATGATTTTGTTGAAACCAACAATGTGTTCAGTTGCTTTGACTGCAAAGTAGACGCCTACCAAGTGTCTCGCACAAGTTTCAAAACCTCTTTCAATAGGTGAGAGAAGCTTAGAAAAATAGCCCAAAATTCTCCACTCTTCTCCCTGCAATTGTAACAGAACAGCAGACACCACTGTCTCTGATGGGTGAACTTGTAGAGCAAATGGAGCTGAAGGATCTACTGTGGACAAAGCAGGTGCATTCTGTAAATTCATTTTCATTTGTTCAAATGAGGTTTGTTGTTCAACACCCCAAGGACCAAAATAATCATTATTTTCACTTTTCAAAAGATCGTACAAAGGCCTGGCCTTATTAGAAAAATCCTCAATGAAATCCCTAGGATAGTTTACAAGACCCAAAAAATGTCACAATGCCTTGTGTGTGGTTGGGATTGGGAGAGAAGCGATCGCCTCTATTCTTTCCTGCAATGGCGGTCTTTTTCCAGGATTCAACAACACTCCCAGAAACCCGACATCGGTCTGCATCAATTTGACCTTTTTAGTGTTAAATTTCAACCCTGCGTCATACAACAGTTCAAACAATTCTGCCAAAAGAGAAACGTGTGACTCCTTATCCTCAGTAGACAACAGAATATCATCCACATATTGCAGTATGCAATCAGGCCTAGAAAATCTGGATAATACCTTTACCAACGCCTGATGAAAAACACTAGGTGACAAATGTGCTCCTTGATGTAACCTGCAAAACAAATATTGCTCATCCAAGAAAGTAAATGCAAACTTGTACTGACAGCTCTTTTCAAGAGGTATACTGAAAAAAACATTAATGATGTCTAGTACAGAGAAATATTTTGCCTTTGCATTTAGCCTTGCCATCATGTCATGAGTATCAGCAACAATGGGAGCAACATTGGGAGTATGTTTATTAAACATCCGCAAATCCAATATCATTCGATATGTACCATCAGATTTCAATACACACCATAAAGGATTGTTACTTACAGAGTTAGCCTTACGTATGACACCTTGAGCTAGCAATTCCTGTATGATCTTATACATAGAACCAATTGAATCTGGAGGCAATTTATACTGACGCTGTGGAGGAGGTTCACGTCCTCCTACATTCACAACAAAATCCTTCATTGTACCCACCTCATTTCTAAATTGAGCCCAAAGAGAAGGGAAACATTGTACAATTTCAGTCAGTACTTCATCACCACCAGTTTCAGGCCACAAATGATATGATGACACAACATCATTCAAGCAAATACTTCCAACATGGCTATATTCACTAGGGTCAATGACTACAGGTTTACATCCATTAGAATCTTTCCAGATCACTTGATTCCCTAGATCAATTACCCATCCGAATTTCTGCATAAAATCTGTGCCAAGTATATTCTCAGAATCACAACAATACCAAATGTCAATTCCTGTTTTGAAAGAACCTGGTATTTCCAACATAACATTGGGAACGAGCTTTGCTTTTGTTTTTCCTTTTCCGCTGAATCCGATAATATTACAACTTGGAGATTCTGGTTTTACCATCAAATTAAGGTTAGTAACACTTAATTGTGCCCCTGTATCAATAAAAAACATAGACCTTTGTTCTGCAAAAATCACATTAAGAAATGGTCTTCCACAGTCATCCAATGTAACTCGAGTCAAAAATTCCAATGAAAGGGGTGTAGGAGCATTCTTTGCTAGTCAGAGAGATGGAGATGGGAGCAGACCAGTGTCCTTTTTAAACGCACTGTCCCTGGAATCTGACTCCTTTACTGTCATCTCTCTGATCTGTCTGATTAATGGAGCTTATTGTGAGGGGATGTGGGAGAATGGAAAGGAGGGGCGGAAGGTTTGATGGATGATTTTGGTAAGAGTCTGTTTTCCCTTCCAAGCTTACCTGTTCCCGGTGTACCTACCTCTGATTCTGCTCTCAAAAATTTCCTTCACTGCCGCTTCAAGTGTCCAGGTATACCACAAAAATAACAATTAATATTGCTCCTCTGTGTGATATTTTTACCTATATGTTCAGTGTAATCTCTGTTCCTAGATGTTAATGTGGGTTTAGGGTTTGGTTGAGTTTTCTTTGATGTCAGTTGTCTATCTTTTTCCTCATGAACTACAGCTATTTTTGCCTTCACCTCGTTCTGCTTCATGGATCTCCTAATTTTGTCGATAAAAGTCGTTGCCTCCTGCAATGATGTCAGAGCACTCGCCAATTGCACTGAAACAGGATCTAGGTACTTGAATATTGTTACATACAATTTGATCATCGCTGTTGGTTCCTCATTAGGCCCAACAGGCATCACCATTCTATAGGCCTGTTCAAATTTGACCAAAAAAGCAAACGGGTCATCATGGATACTCGCACTCAATTGATGCAAAATGTCAAGAGAGGGCATGTCTCCTGTGCTACATAATAGCAATTGTCTAAGTCTGTCTTCTTTTGTACTATGTGTCAGTTCATTATCATCATTTAGCCTGGGTGTGGTCTGTAATGTTTTTGCCATATGTGAGGGTAACAAAACTCTGAATGTCTTGTTTTTTAGTTTATTATTAAGATTGAATTCATCTGTATTGGATTAAAAAATATCTGCATTATCAAAATTATCCATCTTCTCATTGTACTTTGGAAAGTCTTTTACAATTTTCATTAATTGATCGTGTATTTTAAGATTGATTCGTGCTCCTCTGTCATGTAATTTTTTCCTTTCTAATTCATTTCCCTGTAAAGCTTCTCCTGAAACATCTGGATCTTGTGTGTCTGGTACAAATGATGTGGAGGCACTATCTTCACTTTTACTATTTAATCTTGTATGAACAGAAACCTTTTTTATGTCTTGGTGTAATTTGGACAATAACTCTGTCCGAGTATCAATTTGATCCAATTGTTCAATATGTTCTGCCAAAATCAAACAATTAGGATAATCAAAGTAATCCCCGTCAGTGTCCTGTGTGTCAGAATGACTGATTTCTTGTGTGTCCACCTGTTTGTCAGTATGACTGATGTCCTGTGTGATAATCCATGCTTTCTATGTGTCAGTTTTTTCAAAGACTAATTTAGGCTATGTGCCCACGATGCAGAAATGCTCCAGGTTTTTTCCTGAGCGTTTCTGCATCTCCCTGGCAGAAAAAACACATGCGGATTGTACATGCAGATTGTACATGCGGATTGTACATGTGTTTTTCCTGCCAGGGACAAGCGGATGTGAAGCGTTCTTCACTTGCATTTCCGCATGCGCGTTGAAAAGCGCTTTCCAAGCAATTTTAGCATCACTTGGAAAGTGCTTGTCAACTTGCTCACACCTATATAAACCCATGCAACCGGCATGGATTTATATAGTGTGACCTTAAAGAATGGTTAAAAAAAAAAAAAAAAAATCTATACTTACCTTCCGATGGCCCCCGGGATCTTGTTTCGCTCGGTCCTGGCTGCCGGCAGATCGCGGTACACTGCACTGAAGGACCTGCCGTCACATGACTATGACGTCAGCGCAGGTCCTCCAGTCCACCGCGATCTGCCAGCATGGGAGGACGAGCGCAGCAGGGGCTGTCAGAAGGTAAATATAACATTTATTTTTTATTTTATTCTTTTTTTACAGGTTCTATGGTACCCGGGTCCGGAGGAGAGTTTCCTGTCCTCCACACCCGGGTACCATCCGCACATTGAAACGCGTGGAATGCGCATCTACATATGCAGTGATGCGTTATCCATGCGTTTCAATGCAAGTCAATCGCGGCGAAAACGCAGCACTTCTGCAAAATAATTGGTAGTGCTGCGTTTTTTTCCACAATGATAACCCGCAGCGGAAATTTCCGCAGCATGTGCACGGCACATGCGGATTATCATTGGGGAACATGGCAGGCCTTCTACCATGCGTTTTTTAAGCATTTCTGCAGTGTTTTTGTCGCTGTGGAAACCCTTAAAAAATGCATCGTGGGCACACAGCCTTATTGTACACACAGACCATATGCATCACATTTTGAAGCTTTCTCTGTAACTTTTTTTTACAGAGAGAAACCTTTTATCAATACTAAGATTCTCTGCTTCACATTGGCTATACAAATAGACCATAATTGTGCATCTGTATGACTATGAACAAACTTAAACTGTATGTTACTTTTCTTAGAATAGTCATGAATAACATCCATTTCTCACCTATGGAATGGCTTTTCCTCTCCTGGATTGATTCAACCGTCAATGGATGGTCCTTTGTGGCTTTTCTGTGTTCCGCAAACCTCCATGTGGTTGTATGCTTTGGAGACCAACTCCTCACCGTCCTGTAGATTCCATCTGATCCTTGTGAATATGTGGAATTCCTGAGACTTGGACAACAGGTTTGTTTTTTTTGCCTGACCCCGCTCTGTCCACTTCTATGGAAGCAGTGGTGTAATGCCTGACCCCGTTCTGTTCAATTCTATGGAAGCAGTGGTGTAATGTCTGACCTCGCTCCATCCACTTCTATGGGAGCAGTGGTGTAATGCGTGAACCCGCTCCGTCCACTTCTATGGTAGCAGTGGTGTCATGAGTGACCCTGCTCCGTCCACTTCTATGGTAGCAGTGCTGTCATGAGTGACCCTGCTCCGTCCACTTCTATGGTAGCAGTGATGTCATGTGTGACCCCGCTCCGTCCACTTCTATTTGAGCAGTGATGTCATGTGTGACCCCTCTCCATCCACTTCTACGGGAGCAGTGGTGTAAGGTGTGACCCTGCTCCATACATTAGAAACTGTGTATGTAATCCCATCCTGTATGATACACTCTGCTGAGCTCAATATTTAATCCCATAATGTGATACACTACACTTAGTCCTGTATCTAATCACAGCATGTGTTACTCTAAGCGTATATAATCGTGCATGTGATACAGTTCACATATCTAACCCCAGTTTATGATACAGCGAGCAGCACCATCTATCAGGATCAGCTCTGCCGGCCGTCCTCAGTGACACTGCACTTGTCAGTATCGCTGGCGGTCAAAATGTGCGATACTCCCCAGACCGGTGTATCTAATCCCGTCATAGTGTGCGATATTCCCCGAACCGATGTATCTAATCCCGTCATCGTGTGCGATACGCTCCGGACTGGTGTATCTAATCCCATCATGTGATACACTACACATATCTAGATATAGGGCTCAGTGTAGTGTATCATGTGCTGTGAATAATCCCAGTGTGTGTAACACGCCACGTATTGTTATGGTAAATATTTATACTTTGCTTTGATTATTATTTTAGACAATTAAATCTACCTATATATTTTTGATAATTTAATATTAGTCTTATAAGTGTTACTCATAAAAGCGATAACACAGCATTGTATGAAATATAGTGCTGTCTTCGAGTTAAGCTTTCCTTAGTTTTTAAAAGTATAGTAAATTGGACAGAGCTGCTTTCAAGGACGACTGTTTCCAATTAAAATACTTTCTTTCTTAGGCAATGTTAGCCACCCCTTTCTTCTGGGGGTGTAATAAAGTACTTGCTGCTTGGGTTCTGACTGCAGACAAGAATTGTACACTCAGACACTGGCAGTGTGTTATTTTATTTCTCCGATGCATCGTGTTTATTTATTTAATTTGAACCAAAAATGGCAGAAGATAATTATCTCAATCCAAATTTTTGGAAGGGCTACCACGACAGTATCTAACCCCAGCTTATGATACAGAGAGCAGCACTAACAGAATCGGCGCTGCCGGCCGTCCTCGGTGACACTGTACTTGTCAGTATCACTGGCAGTCACCAACAAAATGGCTCCACACTGTGATCCTAAGCTTCATCCTCTCTTATCCTGTTACAAACACCCAGAAAGGGAGGAGAGGAGCGACATCACACACAGGAGAGCAGACCCAGCCCACATTTACTGCAGTCGTAATGTGAGATAGTTGTACACTAGGTTTTCATGGCAAATTTCCGCAGCTGCTCCCCTTAGTGTTTAAAAGTGGAAATACCAAACCTTGTTAAATTATTTTTCATATTTAATTTCATTAAAAACAAATGATATTTAAAAAAAATCAAAACATTAATACTTTACATTTTTTTAATTGTTTACATTTTTTTATGGCACCTTCCCTTTAATCATCTAATTGCTGTAGTTACTATTGACAGCAGCATCTAAGGAGTTAAACGGTCATGGTCGGTTCCAACACGGATTGTGGCCAATGCAGCAAGTTGTCAGCTATAGTGTACAGCTGGATTGTCACCTGTCGGAGGACGCTAGTCTCTTATATCTCAGGTCAGTAAAGACGAAATGGTGGTCATTAAGGGGTTAATTATGTTTTTGTACAATTTGTCAATAACATATATAGTTTCTCCCAATCTGAGTTATTTTTGATGGTCAACAAAATTGATTTTCCAGTAATTAATTTTTCACACTCTTGGTATGAGAATGACTTCTCCCGCTGTGGGATTTTTGACGTTTAAAGGGGTTGTCCAAGTAGTGGACAAACATTCCACATGTTTGATCCTGTTAAAATAAAAACAATTATTGACAGGAGAATTTCACTTTTTACCAAGTGAGATAGGAGATCATCCTGAAGTCCGCAGTAAAAATCTATTTTGTTTATTAACAAGGAGACAAGTGAGATACTCAGCAGGCCGTCTGACGCTAATTCATTCCGATCAAGCTTATACAGGCAATGCAAAATATACACAATCAGATATGACAGGCAGCTAAAACCAATACTCGCTGCCGACTATAGATAATATTCTAAGCATACTGCGTTTCAAAAGATACGGTTACAGCTTCTACACATACAGTGGTGTGAAAATGTTTGCCCCTTCCTGATTTCTTATTCTTTTGCATGTTTGTCAAACTTTAATGTTTCAGATCACCAAACAAATTTAAATATTACACAAAGAAAACACAAGTAACCACAAAATGCAGTTTTTAAATGAAGGTCTTTATTATTTAGGGGAAAAAAAATCCAAACTTACAGGGCCCTGTGTGTAAAAGTGATTGCCCCCTAAACCTAATAACTGGTTGGGCCACCCTTCGCAGCAACAACTGCAATCAAGCGTTTGCAGTTTGGCAATGAGTCTTTTACAATGCTCTAGGGGAATTTTGGCCACTCATCTTTGCTAAATTTTTGTAATTCAGCCACATTGGAGGGTTTCTGAGCATGAACCGCCTATTTAAGGTCATGCCACAGCATCTCAATCAGATTAAAGTCAGGACTTTGACTAGGCCACTCCAAAGTCTTAATTTTGTTTTTCTTAAGCCATTCAGAGGTAGGTGGATTTGCTGGTGTGTTTTGGATCATTGTCCTGATGCATAACCCAAATGCGCTTCAGCTTGAGGTCACAAACAGATGGCCGGACATTCTCCTTCAGGATTTTTTGGTAGACAGCAGAATTAATGGTTCCATTTACCACAGCAAGTCTTCCAGGTCCTGAAGCAGCAAAACAGCCCCAGACCATCACACTACCACCACATTTTACTGTGGGTATGATGCTCCTTTTCTGAAATGCTGTGTTACTACTACACCAGATGTAACGGGACATTCACCTTTCAAAAAGTTCAACTTTTGTCTCGTCAGTCCACAGTGTATTCTCCCAAAAGTCTTTGGAGATCATCAAGATGTTTTCAGACAAAACTGAGAAGAGCATTTATGTTCTTATTGCTTAGCAATGGTTTTAGCCTTTGAACTCTGCCATGCAGGCCATTTTTGCCCAGTCTCTTTCTTATGGTGTAGTCTTGAACACTGACCTTAACTGAGGCAAGTGAGGTCTGCAGTTCTTTTGATGTTGTTGTGGGGTCTTTTGTGACCTCTTGGATGAGTCACCGCTGCGTTCTTAGGGTAATTTTGGTCGGCCAGCCACTCCTGGGAAGGTTCACCACTGTTCCATGCTTTTGCCATTTGTGGATAATGGCTCTCACTGTGGTTCGCTGGAGTCCTAAAGCTTTAGAAATGGCTTTATAACCTTTTCCAGATTGATCGATCTCAATTACTTTTTTCTCATTTGTTCTTGAATTTATTTTGATCGCGGCATGATGTCTAGCTTTTGAGGATCTTTTGGTCTACCTCACTTTGTCAAGCAAGTCCTATTAAAGTATTTTCTTGATTGAGAACAGGTGTGGCAGCAATCAGGCCTGAGTGTGGCTAGGGAAATTTAACTCAGGTTCCCAAAGATGTTATAAACCACAGTTAATTTAGGTTTTAAGTGGGGGGTGTGTGTGTGTGTGTGTGTGTGTGTGTGTGTGTGTTTGTGTGTGTGTTTGTGTGTGTGTGTATGAGTATGAGTGGGGCCTTTTTTACACAGGGCCCTGGAGATTTCTTTTTCCCTTAATAATAAAATACCTTCATTTAAAAACTGCATTTTGTGTTTACTTGTGTTATCTTTGTCTAATATTTAAATCTGATGATCTGAAACATTTAGGTGTGACAAATATGCAAAAGAATAAGAAATCAGGACGGGGCAAACACTTTGTTTTACACCACTGTATCTCAGAATGTTAGATGCTTCTGACCGCAAAGAGCATGACTGAAAAGTAGACCTGTTATGATCTTTTGATAAACCTATATTTCTATAACTAAGGATTCAAATCTCTATTAATGAACACACTGAATATATACATAATGGATAAACAATATACTTATTACAAAAATTATTATAAGAATTATACAAACCCCCTATACTTGTGCCGTTCCATCGGTGTCAGCACTTGTGTTCCCGGGGCTCAGGACAGGCTGTTTCGCCATGTGAGCCCAATCAGCGCTGGCGTCACATTTAACGAGGCCAAACATGAGGAATGACAAAGCATTGTCCAAGTAGAGGACAACCCCTTTAAGAATCGAGAGCAGAAAAAAATCCAGCTTCAATGATCCTCTAAAAACATTGGTTTATTGAGTAAATATAAAAAACCTGAGATAACAGCATGGATGTTACGACCCCTAGAGGGGGAAATATTTTCTAGCAGACACGTTTCAGACAGTAAGGTCTTTAGTCATTGAAGCTGGATTTTTTTCTGCTCTCGATTCGCATTCCTGCTGGTTTCCTGAGCTTTGGATTCCTCAATGGGTGAGCTGACTTATTTTGTTTTTTTTCTTAGTAACCCCTTTAAGAAGATACAATTTTCGCTTAAAACATTTCCAAAATTCTGAACATGAAAAAGGCTTTTCCCCTCTGTGGCTTCTCTGATGTTTATTAAGAATTGATTTCCATGTAAAACATTTCCCACATTAAGAACATGAAAAAGGCTTCTCCTCTGTGTGAGTTCTTTGGTGACTCAAAAGAGATGATTTCTTCACAAAACATTTCCCACATTCTGAACAGGAAAAAGGTTTCTCCCCTGTGTGGGTTCTCTGGTGATTAACCATAACCGATTTATGGTTAAAACATTTCCCACATTATGAACATGAAAAAGGTTTCTCCCCTGTGTGAGTTCTCTGGTGATTAAAAAGCCCCGATTTCTGATTAAAACATTTCCCACATTCTGAACAGGAAAAAGGCTTCTCTCCTGTGTGGATTCTCTGGTGCTTAACCAAATCGGATTTATGGTTGAAACATTTCCCACATTCTGGACATGAAAAAGGCTTCTCTCCTGTGTGGATTCTCTGGTGCTTAACCAAATCTGATTTTAGGTTAAAACATTTCCCACATTCTGAACAGGAAAAAGGCTTCTCTCCTGTGTGGATTCTCTGGTGCTTAACCAAATCTGATTTATGGTTGAAACATTTCCCACATTCTGGACATGAAAAAGGCTTCTCCCCTGTGTGGATTCTCTGGTGCTTAACCAAATCTGATTTTAGGCTAAAACATTTTCCACATTCTGAACAGGAAAAAGGCTTCTCTCCTGTGTGGATTCTCTGGTGATTAACCATAATCGATTTATGGTTGAAACATTTCCCACATTCTGGACATGAAAAAGGCTTCTCCCCTGTGTGAGTTCTCTGGTGCATAACTAAAGCTGATCTTTGGTTAAAACATTTCCCACATTCTGAACAGGAAAAAGGCTTCTCCCCTGCATGAGTTCTCTGGTGACTAATCAAACCTGATTTCTGGCTAAAACATTTCCCACATTCTGAACAGGAAAAAGGCTTCTCCCCGTGTGAGTTCTCTGGTGCTTAACCAAATCTGATTTATCTTTAAAACATTTCCCACATTCTGAACAGGAAAAAGGCTTCTCCCCTGCGTGAGTTCTCTGGTGATTAATCAAACCTGATTTCTGGCTAAAACATTTCCCACATTCTGAACAGGAAAAAGGCTTCTCCCCTGTGTGAGTTCTCTGGTGATTAATCAAAACTGATTTATGGTTAAAACATTTCCCACATTCCGAACATGAAAAAGGCTTCTCCCCTGTGTGGGTTCTCCAAGTAGAGGACAACCCCTTTAAGAATCGAGAGCAGAAAAAAATCCAGCTTCAATGATCCTCTAAAAACATTGGTTTATTGAGTAAATATAAAAAACCTGAGATAACAGCATGGATGTTACGACCCCTAGAGGGGGAAATATTTTCTAGCAGACACGTTTCAGACAGTAAGGTCTTTAGTCATTGAAGCTGGATTTTTTTCTGCTCTCGATTCGCATTCCTGCTGGTTTCCTGAGCTTTGGATTCCTCAATGGGTGAGCTGACTTATTTTGTTTTTTTTCTTAGTAACCCCTTTAAGAAGATACAATTTTCGCTTAAAACATTTCCAAAATTCTGAACATGAAAAAGGCTTTTCCCCTCTGTGGCTTCACTGATGTTTATTAAGAATTGATTTCCATGTAAAACATTTCCCACATTAAGAACATGAAAAAGGCTTCTCCTCTGTGTGAGTTCTTTGGTGACTCAAAAGAGATGATTTCTTCACAAAACATTTCCCACATTCTGAACAGGAAAAAGGTTTCTCCCCTGTGTGGGTTCTCTGGTGATTAACCATAACCGATTTATGGTTAAAACATTTCCCACATTCTGAACATGAAAAAGGTTTCTCCCCTGTGTGAGTTCTCTGGTGATTAAAAAGCCCCGATTTCTGATTAAAACATTTCCCACATTCTGAACAGGAAAAAGGCTTCTCTCCTGTGTGGATTCTCTGGTGCTTAACCAAATCGGATTTATGGTTGAAACATTTCCCACATTCTGGACATGAAAAAGGCTTCTCTCCTGTGTGGATTCTCTGGTGCTTAACCAAATCTGATTTTAGGTTAAAACATTTCCCACATTCTGAACAGGAAAAAGGCTTCTCTCCTGTGTGGATTCTCTGGTGCTTAACCAAATCTGATTTATGGTTGAAACATTTCCCACATTCTGGACATGAAAAAGGCTTCTCCCCTGTGTGGATTCTCTGGTGCTTAACCAAATCTGATTTTAGGCTAAAACATTTTCCACATTCTGAACAGGAAAAAGGCTTCTCTCCTGTGTGGATTCTCTGGTGATTAACCATAATCGATTTATGGTTGAAACATTTCCCACATTCTGGACATGAAAAAGGCTTCTCCCCTGTGTGGGTTCTCTGATGTCTATAAAGCCCCGATTTCTGGTTAAAACATTTTCCACATTCTGAACAGGAAAAAGGCTTCTCCCCTGTGTGAGTTCTCTGGTGCATAACTAAAGCTGATCTTTGGTTAAAACATTTCCCACATTCTGAACAGGAAAAAGGCTTCTCCCCTGTGTGAGTTCGCTGGTGCATAACTAAAGCTGATTTATCTTTAAAACATTTCCCACATTCTGAACAGGAAAAAGGCTTCTCCCCTGCATGAGTTCTCTGGTGACTAATCAAACCTGATTTCTGGCTAAAACATTTCCCACATTCTGAACAGGAAAAAGGCTTCTCCCCTGTGTGAGTTCTCTGGTGCTTAACCAAATCTGATTTATCTTTAAAACATTTCCCACATTCTGAACAGGAAAAAGGCTTCTCCCCTGCGTGAGTTCTCTGGTGATTAATCAAACCTGATTTCTGGCTAAAACATTTCCCACATTCTGAACAGGAAAAAGGCTTCTCCCCTGTGTGAGTTCTCTGGTGATTAATCAAAACTGATTTATGGTTAAAACATTTCCCACATTCCGAACATGAAAAAGGCTTCTCCCCTGTGTGGGTTCTCTGGTGCATAACTAAAGTTGATTTTTGGTTAAAACATTTCCCACATTCCGAACATGAAAAAGGCTTCTCCCCTGTGTGAGTTCTCTGGTGCCTCACAAGATCTGAGCTGTGATTTTTTTCTTGTTTAAGAAGAGTATTTCTATACTCTGAACGTGAAAATGACTTCTTTGCTTTAGGAGCAGTTTGTTTTTTAATGCTTATTTTGTAACTTTGATTTTCCTTAGTAGTTGCTAATGAATCAGAAGACGGGACCTGTTTCAAAGGATTAGATGATTGATCTTTGCTGTGAAGGGATGATGGTATATCTGGAGTAATGGCATTCATTTCAATTGCATCTTGTTGGATCTCAATCTCATGTGATTTAAAAATTGAAGATGTCAGTTGTCCTTCTGATCTCCAGGTACAGTCATCTGCCAAGAATAAAATTAAGTATTATTTTTGAATAAAATATTCTTACATTTTTTTAACATTTTTACTTAAAGTGTCTGTAAAAATGGCAAGCTACGTAAAAAAAAAAAAAAAAAAAAGAATTATTCACCAAGTCAATTACAGTTCACAGTCTAAAAGACTGTGCCCAAACCACATTTAGCATTCATGTATTTGGCATTACTATAGTGAGAAGAACCCACTTAATTTATCTGGGCACTGTGTGTTGGGTAATAAAATGGCATTTTTGCAATTTTTACTCTCCAACATCCACTGTTTTCTAATTTCCGGAAAGTGCCTGTGGAGTCAAAATAGTCACTACTCCTATAGATTAATTCCCAAGATGGAGTCACTTTATGGGGATTTCTACTGCTCTGGTTTTCTTTCATTTTGTCATATCAAGGTTTCTGCAAATGGTGTGTCCCATTTTCTCTGGGATCTGCTCCTGCAACGTCTAATTCTGTCACCAGGAGCCTTATTCATTCTGCAGGCGGCGCTGGTGATTGAGGAGACGTCAGAACCAGAGGCTACTGGGCGGAGCAGGCTCTGTCCAGCCATTAAGATTAGGGTTGCTGGGACCTGTAGTACCATCCAGTCTGGCAGTATGGGTGTGTGTGCTGTCCAGCTGGAGTAATCTACTTCAGCCATTTGGAAAGCACCGCACCCTACTAAAGCTGGAAGCATATTGCCGGAAGCTGACAGATACAGCCTTGTTCTCCTCTGGTTCAGTCCTCTGTGCTCAGCTCCCGGCTTGTGTATTTGTTTCCTGTTGTGACCCCGGCCCGTTTACTGACTACTCGTTTCTTCTGATTTTGTATTTTCTCTGCCCTCCTGGTTCTGACCCGAATACCTGACTATTCTTCCCATCTGACACAACAGAACAGCAGGTAACACAGTGGCCCAAGCCTAGGGGTCTCTGTGTAAGTCCAGATCCATGTAGAGGGGTTAAAGAGAATCTGCCACCCCCTGGGAGATTTGAGACCTATAATATGGGCATACAGGTTATAGAAAAGTAGATCTATACATGCTTGTATGGCCCATACTAGAGGTCTGCTTGCAGTGAAATGGAGTTTTATGAAATCCGTTTTCAAATGCTTGGCGTCCCCCGGACGCCAAGAAGTCCCCGCCTATCTGCTTATTTAGCATATTCCCCACCTCTCCTGCACGTCACAGGGACCTGTGACGTGCACTGGTCTAACTCATTTCCCGCGCATGTGCAATGCGACGCTCACATCAGGAGCGCTTTGTTTCCTCCTGGCCTGTTTGTCTCTGCACTGCTCCGCAGTGTTCTGGTGCGCAGGCTCCCCGATGCAGCCTCCCCGGTGCACCAGAACACTGCGGGACAGTGCAGAGACAAACGGGCTGGGAGGAAACAAAGCGCTCCCGATGTGAGCGTCGCAACGCGCATGAGTGGGAAGTGAGTGACAAGAGCGCACATCACAGGGTCCTGTGACGTGCAGGGGAGGGGGAGGAACATGCTAAATAAGCAGATAGGCAGGAATTTCGGGGCTAACTAAAGAGATAGGCGGGGATTTCTTGGTGTCCGGGGGATGCCAAGCATGTGAAGACAGATTTTATAAAACTCAATTTCACTGCAAGCAGACCTCTACTATGGGCCATACAGGTATGTATAGATTTACTTTTCTATAACCTGTATGCCCATATTAGAGGTCTCACATCTCCCAGGGGACGAGAGCTTTCCTTTAAAGAAGTTAAAGGGGTGATGGGCAAAACTGTGACTATAGACCGTAACACATCTACTGAAGAAATCAAGCTGAACAGGCTTCTTTAGTAAAAAAAAAAATGAGTAAATAGTGGTGAAACCTCTGGGGGGTAATTAGAGCATGGGGTTCTTGGCAATCAAAATTATCGCGAAGTGCCAATATTTGCAGATCAGATGAGTTTCAAGAAGAAATATTAGACATTTTAAATGAACTTTTTATAATAGTGCAGAGCTGAGGTGTCTTATATTTAGACCTCGGGCATTGGGAAGACATAATGGAGACCTTTTTTGAAAGACTACCAGGGAGTTACAGATTCACATAAGTGAGGCAGGCCGATCCCACCACAATCAAACTATCATACAGAATGAACCTATAAAAAAAGACATAAAAAATATGTTACATCGCCAACAAGAACATATGTATGAGGGGAGAACTCCAACATTAAAGCGGACTTACACTTATTTATGGTGGACCATTGGAGCTACAATAACCTGATCAGAAGAGTAGAGAAAGTATTAGTGCCCCCATTTCAGGAGAGATTGTGCAGTAATCTGAATTCCTTAGGATTGAAAACATAATGGAATTTATGACGTGAAGTGAATCCAACATACCAGGGCTCGAGCCATGCCAACACATTCATGCAGGTGTAAATATTACAGTATATTACAGCTATCAGCCTCGCACAGCTTAGAGATACAGGTGCTTCTCAATAAATTAGAATATCATCAAAAAGTTAATTTATTTCAGTTCTTAAAAAAAGTGAAACTCATTATATAGTCATTACAAACAGAGTGATCTATTTCACGTGTTATTTCTGTTAATGTTGATGATTATGGCTTACAGCCGATGAAAACACAAAAGTCATTATTTCAGTAAATTAGAATAATTAACAAAAAACACCTGCAAAGGCTTCCTATGCGTTTAAAAAGGTCCCTTAGTCTGTTTCAGTAGGCTCTACAATCATGAAGACTGCTGACTTGACAGATGTCTAGAAGGCAGTCATTGACACACTCCACAAGGAGGGTAAGCCACAAAAGGTCATTGCTAAAGAAGCTGGCTGTTCAGAGAGTGCTGTATCCAAGCATATTAATGGAAAGTTGAGTGGAAGGAAAAAGTGTGGTAGAGAAAGGTGCACAAGCAACCTGGTTAACTGCGGCCTTGAAAGGATTGTTAAGAAAAGGCCATTCAAAAATTTGGGGGGAGATTCACAAGAAGTGGACTTCTGCTGGAGTCATTGCTTCAAGAGCGTCAACACACATAGACTTATCCAGGACATGTGTTACAAGTGTCGCATTCCTTGTGTCAAGCCAGTCATGACCAACAGACAACGCCAGAAGCGTCTTACCTGGGCCAAGGAGAAAAAGACCTGGTCTGTTGCTCAGTGGTCCAAGGTGTTGTTTTCAGATGAAAGTAAATTTTGCATTTCATTTGGAAATCAAGGTCCCAGAGTCTTGAGGAAGAGTGGAGAGGCCACAATCCAAGCTGCTTGAGGTCTAGTGTGAAGTTTCCACAATCCGTGATGGTTTGGGGAGCCATGTCATCTGCTGGTGTAGGTCAGCGTAGCCGTCTACCAGGACATTTTACAGCACTTTATGCTTCCCTCTGCCGACAAGTTTTTTGGAGATGGAAATTTCATTCTCCAGCAGGACTTGGCACCTGTCCACACTGCCAAAAGTACCAATACCTGGTTTACACACAACAGTATCAATGTGCTTGATTGGCCAGCAACTCGCCTGACCTTAACCCAATAGAGAATCTATGGAGTACTGTCAAGAGGAGGATGAGAGACACCCGACCCAACAATGCAGACGAGGTGAAGGCTGTTATCAAAGCAACCTGGGCTGCTATAACACCTCAGCAGTGCCACAGGCTGATCGCCTCCATGCCATGCCACATTGATGCAGTAATTGATGCAAAAGGATCCCCGACCAAGTATTGAGTGCATTTACTAAACATACATTTCGGTAGGACATCATTTCGGATTTTAAAAACATTTTTCAAGCTGTTGTTATAAAGTATTCTAATTTACTGAGATAATGACTTTTGTGTTTTCATTGACTGTAAGCCATAATCATCAACATTAACAGAAATAACACGTGAAATAGATCCCTCTGTGTGTAATGACTCTATATAATAGATCCCTCTGTGTAATGACTCTATATAATAGATCACTCTGTGTGTAATGACTCTATATAATAGATCCCTCTGTGTGTAATGACTCTATATAATATGTGAGTTTCGCTTTTTTGAATTACTGAAATAAATTAACTTTTTGATGATATTCTAATTTATTGAGAAGCACCTGTATATCATGGCACAGGTGTAATGTTTTCCGTATAGTTAATCGCGATCCTGTATGAAGTTAGTCGGTTTTAAAAGAAATTGAAAAATCAGGACAAAAGGGAAACTCTGTTGTTATTGTACAGAAATTCACACTTGGCCTCACTGCACATTTAATGTTGTCGATCATAAAAGTGAAGTTTGGTCATAAAGACTGGACCTGGTCTTGTAGGGACCATATGAGCACATTCAGCAGCACAGAAGGAAGAGAAGGTAGATTCATCCAATAAGATATCAGGGTTCTAGGAAGCCAACAGCATCATTACCCTCCGCTTTCTCTTACAGGCCCATCATAATATTTTCTTCAAGTGATTTTCTAAACTGTCTGTACATTCTAAGTACATTGTCATCTGGTTTTGTAGTTTACAGATCTGAGGAGGTAATGGTCAGCGTCTACTAATTTCAGTTGGTAGGTGGATCCTCCAGGTTGTAAGTTCTATAGAAAAGGGCTTTCAATGGCCAAAATCATTTGAACAGTTTTGGGTGGAGGAGAATGTTGTGGTCTAGAGGCAAAATGGTGATCACACGATTGTGATACGGCCGGACTACACAACCGATAAAGCAGCCACAGCCGGTGACTTATAAGAATCTGAAACTTCTCTGCATTTAGTGGTTACTACTCACCTGGGAGGTTATCTGTAGGAATCATCTCTTTACACCGCTCATCACCCCTCACATATGTCTCTGTAGTATTAATATGGGTCAGATCTTCAACCTGAAACAAATATTGTAAAAGTCACAGACAGATGGAGAAGTCTCATCTATGATCAGCTCTAATCCTGCCATCTCCACCGTTCTCATTACACAAGTATAAAACATATAATACTGGTGGATAAAACAAGACTGAGCACAAGATCTTCACAGCCGTCTACACATCATAGGGGAGATCTCATGACACCTTCTCTCCATCTACCTGATGATCCTGAGGAGCATTGGGATCTTCTTGTTTACAGTCCTGTGGAAGAAGAGGACGAGGACATCTCTCTGGTGTTGTCCTCTTACTGGATAAAACTGGAGGAAACACATATAGGGACTGAATTCATTCTTTGCATACAGACAATTATAGGCCGTGTGTATTTAGTCCTGTCTATTACCTGGTGATGTGAGGGGCTGAGGAACCTCCATCATGATGTCCTTGTACAGATCTTTGTGTCCTTCTAAATACTCCCACTCCTCCATGGAGAAATAGACAGCGACATCCTGACACCTTATAGGAACCTGACACATACAATGATACCGTCATCCCCCCGATCCCTTCATAGCGTTACTGTATAATGTCCCAGCATTCCCAGCAGTGTCACCTCTCCAGTCAGCAGCTCAATCATCTTGTAGGTGATTTCTAGGATCTTCTGGCCATTGATGTCCTCATGTATGAAGGTGTGAGATGGAGGCCCCGTGATTGGGCTCAGGGGTCTTCCCCGTCCCTCAGACAGAGGGTCCTGACAGCGCCCACTAGAGGTCTTCTTCACTACTGTGTAATCCTGGTTATGGAGAGACACATTCATAAATCTCACTACAGACATTTCCAGAGTCCTCACCTCCCCAGTTCTGTCCATCTGTTATTCCCATAGATAAGAATGATGTAATGTGACGTCATCAGAATCTCTCACCTCTCCAGTAAGCCGGAAGAGGATCTCTAGGGTGAGGTGTAATATCCTCTCCGCCATCTTGTCTCTGTCCATTTCCATCTTTGATGGATAAATCAGGAAAATTCACTTGTATAGACGATCTTTACTGAGAGGATCCGATATTGTAGAGACCTGAACGAGAACACGATGAGCCGATGTAACATCATAAAAATCCTGTGTAATAATACAATTACTGGAGATAATCTGGGAAAACATGAGATTTATAATTTTACAGTATTTAGTTTTCTTCTTTACATCTAGAAATAAAACCTATATACACTGCTCAAAAAAATAAAGGGAACACTCAAATAACACATCCTAGATCTGAATGAATTAAATATTCTCATTGAATACTTTGTTCTGTACAAAGCTAAATGTGCTGACAACAAAATCACACAAAAATCATCAATGGAAATCAAATTTATTAACCAATGGAGGCCTGGATTTGGAGTCACCACCAAAATGAAAGTGGAAAAACACACTACAGGCTAATCCAACTTTGATGTAATGTCCTTAAAACAAGTCAAAATTAGGTTCAGTATTGTGTGTGGCCACGTGCCTGTATGATCTCCCTACAATGCCTGGGCATGCTCCTGATGAGGTTGCGGATGGTCTCCTGTGGGATCTCCTCCCAGACCTGGACTACCGCCAACTACTGGACAGTCTGTGGTGCAACGTGACGTTGGTGGATGGAGCGAGACATGATGTCCCAGATGTGCTCAATCGGATTCAGGTCTGGGGAACAGGCGGGCCAGTCCATAGCTTCAATGCCTTCATCTTGCAGGAACTGCTGGCACACTCCAGCCACATGAGGTCTGGCATTGTCCTGCATTAGGAGGAACCCAGGGCCAACCGCACCAGCATATGGTCTCGCAAGGGGTCTGAGGATCTCACCTTGGTACCTAATGGCAGTCTGGCTACATCTGGCAAGCACATGGAGAGCTGTGTGGGCCTCCAAAGAAATGCCACACCACACCATTACTGACCCACTGCCAAACAGGTCATGCTGAAGGATGTTGCAGGCAGCAGATCGCTCTCCACGGCGTCTCCAGACTCTGTTACGTCTCTCACATGTGCTCAGTGTGAACCTGCTTGCATCTGTGAAGCGCACAGGGCACCAGTGGCGACTTTGCCAATCCTGGTGTTCTGTGGCAAATGCCAAGCGTTCTGCACGGTGTTGGGACGTCGGGCCCTCATACCACCCTCATGGAGTCTGTTTCTTATTGATTGTGCAGACACATGCACATTTGTGGCCTGCTGGAGGTCATTTTGCAGGGCTCTGGCAGTGCTTCTCCTGTTCCTCCTTGCACAAAGGCGGAGGTAGCGGTCCTGCTGCTGGGTTGTTGCCCTCCTACGGCCCCCTCCACATCTCCTGGTGTACTGGCCTGTCTCCTGGTAGCGCCTCCAGCCTCTGGACACTACGCTGACAGACACAGCAAACCTTCTTGCCACAGCTCGCATTGATGTGCCATCCTGGATGAGCTGCACTACCTGAGCAACTTCTGTGGGTTGTAGAGTCCGTCTCATGCTACCACGAGTGTGAAAGCACAACCAACTTTCAAAAGTGACCAAAACATCAGCCAGAAAGCATTGGTGCTGAGATGTGGTCTGTGGTCCCCACCTGCAGAACCACTCCTTTATTGAGGGTGTCTTGATAATTGCCAATAATTTCCATCTATTGTCTATTCCATTTGAAATTGATTGTCAATCAGTGTTGCTTCCTAAGTGGACAGTTTGATTTCACAGAAGTTTGATTTACTTGAAGTTATATTCTGTTGTTTAAGTGTTCCCTTTATTTTTTTGAGCAGTGTATTTTAGGCCACAGACAACAAGCAGTTTCTTCCTCAGAGTCTGCAGCTGAACACGTTTCTCATAGACTCATCTTCCATAATGCTAATTCTCGTCTCATTTACAGACACTGGAATCGGTATTAGCAATACTGCAGGAGATATTAATTACACGTAACATGAGAAATAACTACTTCATGATCAGGACGGCATCTTCATTTTCTACTACGGCTCTAGAAACATATTGGGCCAGAATCCGTCACCGACTACATCTCCACCGGTCGTCTATATGAATGTTTCCCTTCTTCCCCGGACTGTAATCTTCTATCATATTAGATCTCATGTCTGATTCACACACAGAAGTTTGAGGCTTTTATTAAAGCTTTTTTGTTCACACAAACACCTCGGACAGAAATTATTTGACACCAAAGTCTTCATGTACATTGTTTTATGGTGTTTATTTCTGGCCTTAGTCTTTCCTATGTTACAAGAAAGACACCAGATACAAGCAGAAATAGTAAAAACATGCAAAAAGCACAAGACAAGTTTAAGGGCAATGGTACCAAATACTAATGAAATGTATGTAATGTTTTAACTTTGCAGTAAGTAATAAAAATGCCTTAAAACATTCTATCTCATCTGGCAAATATTAAAAATTATGGTAAATTATGGTAATCCTATTTGACCTAAAACTGGAAAGGTTTATTCTGATTTCATGTCAGATATTGAGAGAAACCTGCAGATGTGTCTTTATATAGTGGATGTAAACTTCTGATTTCAACTGTACATCAAGAGAATGTCAAGAGTGTGCAAAGCAGTCATCAAAGCAAAAGGTGGCTACTTTGAAGAACCTAGAATATAAGACATATTTTCAGTTGTTTCACACTTTTTTGTTAACTATATAATTCCACATGTGTTAATTCATAGTTTTGATGCCTTCAGTGTGAATGTACGATTTTCAAAGTCATGAAAATACAGAAAAATCTTTAAATGGGAAGGTGTGTACAAACGTTTGGTCGGTACTGTATCTATAAATATATACTGTATATCTGGTGGAGTCATATCTCCCGACTCTGCAGACCGCATGCCGCTGCTGTACTTGGCAGGCACGGACCAGATGGTAAGGAGATTAATGAGGGAAAAGTCCAAAGGCAAACTTTTCCACAATTAACAAGAACTTGATGAGAAGTACAGTATATACATCAGATAGCAAGCACAACACTTTATGAATGTTTCTTCTGCATTAATAATAAAAAAGTGGAATAAAAAAGTGCAAAAATGCATATATAATATATGACGTATTGGCCGATATTTTGGGCAAAATACTCAAGCTCGTAATCCGTGTCAAGGGTCCTCATGCTTATGAGTCCCTACTCTAAACATAAAAAGCAAAGCCACAATAAGAAGAATGAAATTTTTTTTCTTTTTTTCTTCAATTTTGGGGGAATTTTAATTCTTCTTATTGTGGCTTTGTTTTTTTTACCAAAAAGTAAAAAAGTTATGGCTGTGGGAAGAAAGGGAGCAGAAAACGAAAATGCAAAAATGGAAAATGGCCCAGTCATGAAGGGGTTAACACAAGCAAAATTACAAGCTCAATGGCTTGTTGTGGATGCACTGTATATAAACAGATGTAAACAATGAATGATTGATACAGTCACTACCTTACCCAATCCCGTACCTAAACTAAGCTGATGCTGCCTAGCCGAGGAGGTTGGCACCCTAAGGAAAGACAATTGTGTCCCTCAGAAGCACTATAGAACGTATTATTAGCACATACACACACTATATTATACAGTGGGGAAAAAGTATTTAGTCAGCCACCAATTGTGCAAGTTCTCCCACTTAAAAAGATGAGAGAGGCCTGTAATTGACTTCATAGGTCGACCTCAACTATGAGAGACAAAATGAGAAAACAAATCCTGAAAATCACATTGTCTGATTTGGAAATAATTTTTTTTCATATTTTGGTGGAAAATAAGTATTTGGTCAATTACAAAAGTTCATCTCAATACTTTGTTATATATCCTTTCTTGGCAATGACAGAGGTCAAACATTTTCTGTAAGTCTTCACAAGGTTGGCACACACTGTTGCTGGTATGTTGGCCCATTCCTCCATGCAGATCTCCTCTAGAGCAGTGATGTTTTGGGGCTGTCGCTGGGCAACACAGACTTTCAACTCCCTCCAAAGGTTTTCTATAGGGTTTAGATCTGAAGACTGGCTAGGCCAGTCCAGGACCATGAAATGTTTCTTACAAAGCCACTCCTTCATTGCCCTGGCAGTGTGCTTGGGACCATTGTCATGCTGAAAGACCCAGCCACGTTTCATCTCCAATGTCCTTGTTGATGGAAGGAGGTTTGCATTCGAAATGTCACGATACATGGCCCCATTCATTCTTTCATCTACACGGATCAGTCGTCCTGGTCCCTTGGCAGATAAACAGCCCCAAAGCATGATGTTGCCACCCCCATGCTTCACAGTAGGTATGGAGTTCTTTGGATGCAACTCAGCATTCTTTCCCCTCCAAACACGACGAGTTGTGCTTCTACCAAACAGTTCTACTTTGGTTTCATCTGACCATGTGACATTCTCCCAATACTCTTCTGGATCATCCAAATGCTCTCTAGCAAACTTCAGTAGGGTCTGGACATGTAATGGCTTAAGCAGGGGGACATGTCTGGCACTGCAGGATCTGAGTCCCTGGCGGTGTAGTGTGTTACTGAAGGTAGCCTGTGTAACGTTGGTCCCAGCTCTCTGCAGGTCATTCACTAGGTCCCCCCGTGCGGTTCTGGGATTTTTGTTCACCGTTCTTGAGATCATTTTGACCTACAGGATGAGATCTCGTGTGGAGTCCCAGATCGAGGGAGATTATCAGTGGTCTTGTAGGTCTTCTATTTTCTAATTATTGCTCCCACAGTTGAATTCTTCACACCAAGCTGCTAGCCTATTGCAGATTCAGTCTTCCCAGCCTGGTGCGAGGCTACAATTTTGTTTCTGGAGTCCTTCGACAGCTCTTTGGTCTTCATCATAGTGGAGTTTGGAGTGTGACTGTTTGAGGTTGTGGAGAGGTGTCTTTTATACTGAAAACAAGTTCAAACAGGTGCCAGTACTACAGGTATGAGTGGAGGACAGAGGAGCCTCTTAAAGAAGAAGTTACATGTCTGTGAGAGCCAGAAATCTTGCTTGTTTGTAATTGACCAAATACTTATTTTCCACCAAAATTTGAAAAAAATTTATTTCCAAATCAGACAATGTGATTTTCAGGATTTGTTTTCTCATTTTGTCGCTCATAGTTGAGGTCTACCTATGATGTCAAATACAGGCCTCTCTCATATTTTTAAGTGGGAGAACTTGCACAATTGGTGGCTGACTAAATACTTTCTTCCTATCTATGTACTTTAATGAGAAAAAAATGAACTTTTTAGAATTTACCAAATGGCTGCAATGAAACAAAGAGTGAAAAAAATAAAGGGGTCTGAATACTTACCTTGACTTCTCCAAAGCGTTTGATACCGTGCCACACAAAAGGTTGGTATATGAAATGAGAATGCTTGGTCTGGGGGATAATGTGTGCAAATGGGTAAATAGCTGGCTGAGTGATAGAAAGCAGAGGGTGGTTATCAATGGAGTAAGCTCAGGGGGTGTCAGGGTTACTAGCGGGGTGCCTCAAGGGTCTGTCTTGGACCCTATATTATTTAATATATTTATTAATGATCTAGTGGAAGGGTTGCATAGTAAAATAGCAATATTTGCAGATGATACTAAACTTTGTAAAGTAGTTAATACAGATGAGGATAGGGCACAGCTACAGGAGCATTTAGATAAATTGGGGAGTTGGGCCAAAAAATGGCAAATGGGGTTCAATGCCGATAAATGTAAGGTCATGCACATGGGAAAGAAAAACAGCAGTCACCCATACATATTAAATGGGAAACCGTTGGGGAAATCTGAATAGGGGCATATGATGAGAACATTGTTCTTCCTCTATATAAAGCGCTGGTAAGGCCGCACTTAGAATATTGTGCACAGTTCTGGGCTCCGATGCTCAGGAAAGACATATTGGAGCTAGAGAGGGTACAAAGGAGGGCGACTAAAGTAATAAAGGGAATGGAGGGACTAGAATACCCAGAGAGGTTGTCAAAATTAGGCCTATTTACGTTGGAAAAGAGAAGGCTTAGGGGAGACCTCATAAACATGTATAAATACATCAGGGGGCAGTACAGAGATCTCTCCCATGACCTGTTTATACCAAGGATGGTGACAAAGACGAGGGGGCACACTATGCATCTGGAGGAAAGGAGGTTCCTGCACCAGCACAGAAGGGGATTCTTTACGGTCAGAGCAGTGAGACTCTGGAACTCTCTGGGAGAGGAAGTGGTGATGTCCAACTCACTTAATGAGTTCAAGAGAGGCCTGGACGCCTTTCTTGAGAACAATAAAATTGCATCTTATGCTTAGTGATAGTTAATTCATCCAGGGATTTAATCTGACTGCCAGATTGGAGTCGGGAAGTGAATTTTTCCTCAATGATGTAAAGTGGCCTATACCGCATGGGTTTTTTTTGCCTTCCCCTTGATCAACACTGTGGAATAGCTGCAGTGCACAAGAAATAGGCTGAACTGGATGGACGCTTGTCTATTTTTCGGCCTTATAAACTATGTTACTATGTTCCATACCCACTGTGTGTGTATATATATATATATATATCTATCTATATATATACACACACAGTGGGTATGGAACATAGTAATCCCCCAGACCAAGCATTCTCATTTTATATACTAACCTTTTGTGTGGCACGGTATCAAACGCTTTGGAGAAGTCAAGGTAAGTATTCAGACCCCTTTACTTTTTTCACTCTTTGTTTCATTGCAGCCATTTGGTAAATTCTAAAAAGTTCATTTTTTTCTCATTAAAGTACACTCTGCACCCCATCTTGAAGGGGAAAAAAACAGAAATGTAGACATTTTTGTAAATTTATTAAAAAAGAAAAACTGAAATATCACATGGTCATAAGTATTCAGACCCTTTGCTCAGACACTCATATTTAAGTCACATGCTGTCAATTCCCTTGTGATCCTCCTTGAGATGGTTCTACTCCTTCATTGGAGTCCAGCTGTGATTAATTAAACTGATAGGACTTGATTCAGAAAAGCACACACCTGTCAATATAAGACCTCACAGCTCACAGTGCATGTCAGACCAAATGAGAATAATGAGCTCAAAGGAACTGCCCAAGCAGCTCAGAGACAGAATTGTGGCAAGGCACAGATCTGGCCAAGGTTACAAAAGAATTTCTGCTTTACTCAAGGTTCCCAAGAGCACAGTGGCCTCCATAATCCTTAAATGGAAGAGGTTTGGGACCACCAGAAGTCTTCCTAGACCTGGCCGTCCAGCCAAACTGTGGGAGAAGAGCCTTGGTGAGAGGTAAAGAAGAAGCCCAAGATCACTGTGGCTGAGCTCCAGAGATGCAATAGGGAGATGGAAGAAAAGTCCACAAAGTTAACTATCACTGCAGCCCTCCACCAGTCGGGCCGTTATGGCAGAGTTGCCCGATGGAAGCCTCTCCTCGGGGCAAGACATATGAAAGCCTGCATAGAGTTTGCTCAAAAACACATGAAGGACTCCCAGACTATGAGAAATAAGATTCTCTGGTCTGATGAGATGAAGATAGAACTTTTTGGTAATAATTCTAAGCGGTATGTGTGGAGAAAACCAGGCACTGCTCATCACCTGCCCAATACAATACCGACAGTGAAACATGGTGGTGGCAGCATCATGCTATGGGGGTGTTTTTGAGCTGCAGGGACAGGACGACTGGTTGCAATTGAAGGAAACATGAATGCGGCCAAGTACAGAGATATCCTGGATGAAAACCTCTTCCACAGTGCTCTGGACCTCAGACTTGGTGGAAAGTTCACCTTCCAACAAGACAATGACCCTAATCACACAGCTAAAATAACAAAAGGAGTGGCTTCAGGACAACTCTTTGACCATTCTTGACTGGCCCAACCAGAGCCCTGACCTAAACCCAATTGAGCATCTCTGGAGAGAACTGAAAATGGCTGTCCACCAACATTCACCATCCAAGCTGACAGAACTGGAGAGGATCTGCAAGGAAGAATGGCAGAGGATCCCCAAATCCAGGTGTGAAAAACTTGTTGCATTATTCCCAAGAAGACTCATGGCTGTACTAGCTCAAAAGGGTGCTTCTACTCAATACTGAGCAAAGGGTCTGACTACTCATGACCATGTGATATTTCAGTTTTTCATTTTTAATACATTTTCAAAAATGTCTACATTTCTGTTTTTTTTTCAGTCAAGATGGGGTGCAGAGTGTACTTTAATGAGGAAAAAAATGAACTTTTTAGAATTTACCAAATGGCTGCAATGAAACAAAGAGTGAAAAATTTAAAGGGGTCTGAATACTTTCCGTACCCACTCCACAGAAGGGCGAAAAATCCAGCACGAAATCCAGGTAATGTGAAAAAAGTTACTCCATTTATTGTGAAAAAGTTAAAACAAGACAATGGCACTTAGGAGTCACAATAACATGTTTCGAACTCAGATGTTCTTAGTCATAGTGTGACCCATATCCAAAGAAACCAAAGTCAAATTTTTAGGATTTTATCCTATTCAGTGCAGATCTGATTCAATGGATATTTTTCAGAATGTTGTGCAGCAAGAGTTAAAGGTGTTGCATTCATCTCAAATATGGGGACTGCCAAGTGAAATGTGACCAAGAAAGAATGGATTGCCCTTCAAGAATTAAAATGTATGAAAGATCATAACAATGTCATAAGAATGTCAGAAAGGGAGGAGGAGTAGTATTAACCCTTTAACGCCAGAGCCTGTTTTCGCCTTCGTGACCAGGCCAATTTTTGGTCAATCTGACCACTGTCACTTTATGAGGTAATTACTCTGGAACGCTTCGGCGGATCCCACTGATTCTGAGACTGTTTTTTCGTGACATATTGTGTGTCATGATTGTGGTAAAATTTATTCTATATGACTTGCGTTACTTTGTGAAAAAAATCGGAAATTTGGCATGGCAAAAATTTTGAAAATGTTGCAATTTTCAAACTTTGAATTTTTATGCCCTTAAATCAGAGAGATATGTCACACATAATAGTTAATAACATTTCTAACATGTCTACTTTACATGAGCACAATTTTGGAACCAAATTTTTTTCGGAAGTTATAGGGGTTAAAAGTTGACCATTGATTTCTCATTTATCCAACAAAATTTACAAAACCATTTTTTAGGGACCACATTTTATTTGAAGTGACTTTGAGGGGCCTTTATGACAGAAAATAATCCAAAGTGACACCATTCTAAAAACTGCACCCCTCAAGGGGCTCAAAACCACATTCCATAAGTTTATTAACCCTTCAGGTGATTCACAGGAATTTTTGGAATATGGAAGTAAACAATGAACATTTAACTTTTTTTCCCAAAAATGTTACTTTAGACCAAATTTTTTAATTTTTTTCGCAAGGGTAACAGGAAAAAATGAACTACAAAATGTGTTGTGCAGTTTCTCCTGAGCACGCTGATACCCCATATGTGAGGGAAAACTACTGTGGGGGCGCACGGCAGGGCTCGGAAGGGAAGGAGCACCATTTGACTTTTTGAATGTAAAATTTGCTTAAATAACTAGTGGACGCCATCTCGTGTTTGGGGAGCCTCTGATGTGCTTAAACAGTTGAAACCCCACACAAGTGACACCATTTTGGAAACCAGACCACTCAGGGAACTTATCTAGATGTGTGGTGAGCACCTTAAACCCCCAGGTGCTTCACAGAAGTTTATAACATTAAGCAGTAAAAATAAAACTTTCACATTTTTCCCACAAAAATGTTTTTCAGCCCCCAATTTTACATTTTCATAAGGGTAACATGAGAAATTGCACCATGCAGTTTGCTGTGCAATTCCTCCTGAGTAAGCCGATACCCCATATGGGGAGGAAAACTACTGCACGGCAGGGCTTGGAAGAGGTTGCAGACACCATGTCACATTTGAAGAGTCGCTGACATACCAAAACAGCAGAAACCCCCACAAGTGACACCATTTTGTAAACTATACCTCTCAAGGAATTCATCTAGGGGAGTAGTGAGTATTTTTTAACCCTCAGGCGATACACAAACTTGTATAACATTGGGCTGAGTAAATGAAATATTACTATTTTTTTCCATTCAAGCGTTGCTTTGATCCCAAGTTTGCAGTTTTCAAAAGGGGTAATAAGAGAAAATGTTACACAGCTTCTCTTAAGTACATCAATACCCCATAAGTGGTCGAAAACTACTTTGCAGGCACAATGCAAAGCTCATAAGGGAAGGAGCGCCATGTTACAGTGCAGATTTTACTGTTGTGGTTTGCTGGTGACATGACCCACTGGGAGAGCCCCTGAGGTCCCAGAACAGAAGAAACCCCCCCCATAAATGACTCCATTTTACAACCGACACCTCTCAATGAATTCATGAATTCATCTAGGGGTGCAGTGATCATATTTACATCACGTGACAGAAATTTATACCATTTGGCAGTGAGGAAAAAATAATTACATTTTTACCACAAAAAAATAGTTTTAGCCTTAGATTTTACATTTTCACAGAGGGGAATGGGTAAAAATGGTGCCGAAATGTGTCACACAATTTCTTCTAAACGTGGCAATACCCCATATGTGGCTGTACAGTACCGCCTAGCCATACGGCAAGACCCAGGAGGGAGGGAGCGCTATTTGACTCCTGGAGAACAAATTATTGTAGAATAGCTTGAGGACTCCATACAGAGCCCCTAAGTGCTAGAAGAGCAGAATCCCCCCTCAAGTGACCCCATTTTGGAAATTATACCCCTTTGGAAATTTTCATACAGGTGTAGTGACAATTTTCACTTCATGCGTGTTTTCCAGAAACATGCAGCAGTGGATGTTGCGGAGTGAAAATTTCAAACTGCCGTTGTAGTGACTAGTACGTTGTAGTGACCAGTACGTTGTGCCCAGCTCATGCTTCTGTAGACATGCACCTGTAAATTAGGCGGGCTCTCATCGCTACAGGAATGCCAGACATGTGGACCCTAAATATAGTTTAGGCACATTGTGGGGCTCAGAAGGGAGGGGAGCATTTGGACTTGGGAGCACAGGATTTGCTGAATTTCTTTTGGGGGGCAAGGGCCATTTCGCTTTTCCAGAGCCTTTGTGCTACCAGTAACTTGAAAGTCCCTTATATTTTCGTTAGATGACAGACCTGAGTGGGGACTTGCTTTTTTTGTGGATTGAGTTGAAGCTTTTATTGGGAACATTTTACATAACGTTTATCAGGCTCTCTACGCTGACCACTTACATCGGGGTTTCCATCTAAATCTCCAAGTGATGTAATTCAGATGAAACCCCCGAGGGATCCATTCACTATAGTGAGGCAGCAGAGTTACTCAGGACTCAGTCTTGGCTCTGTTTAGCGGTGTCCTTTTTTTCAGAGGTGCACAAAATTGTGGCCAATCACACTTTTACGCATGTCTAAAAAAAAAACTGACACTGTGGGATGATAGGCTACACGGTGCCTCCATTTGCCTCATTACAGGGAATCTTCCGTCGGGTGTTCCGTCTGAATGATGTATTTCAGAGATTTACACGGAAACCCCGGTGTAAGCGCTTAGCACAGAATAAACGTGAGACGCGCCATACTGCATTGTTTTGGGAAGCAGAATGAACAAATTAGCAGCAGGTGAAAAATTGTTTTTATTTATTTTTTACGCCGTTCCTCATGCGGTATAAGTGATTAGACAACTATATTCTTCGGGTCGTTGCGATTACAGTGATACCAGATTTATATAGGGTATGTATGATTGACAGCTGTCATACACTAAAAGACGCTTTGTTTTGCAAAATCTAGTTTTTGCATCGCCATATTTTGAGAGCTATAATTTTTCCAGATTTTGGCCGACAATCATGTGAGGGCTTGTTTTTTGCGGGTCGAGTTGACGTTATTATTGGTACCATTTTTGGGCATGTGACATTTTTTGATCGTTTTCTATTCTGTTTTTTGGGAGGTAGAATGAAAAAAAACAGCAATTCAGGATTTGTTTTTTGAGGTTTTTTTTTTAATACCGTTCCGCAAGTGTAAAAATTGATAAGGCAGCGTTATTCTTCGGGTCAGCATGTTTACAGCGATACCACACAAAGTTTTTTTATGTTTTGGCGCTTTTACACAATAAAAACTATTTTACAGACAAAAGAATTACAAAAGAGCTACAACTTTTTTATCTTTCAGCTGATGGAGCTGCATGGCGGCTTTTTTTTTGCAGGACAAGATGACGTTTTTAGCGGTAACATTTTTATTTCCATTTAGGTTTTTGATTGTATTTTATTCCACTTTTTGTTTGGCAGTATCATGTAAAAGCATAGCTTTTTGCTCCGTTTTTTATTTTTTATGGTGTTTACAGAAGGGGTTAATTAGTGTAACAGTTTTATAGGGTTGTTCCAGATGCGGCGATACCAAATATATGTACTTTTTTTGTTTTTGCATAAATATATTGATTTATTGGTTTATTTACCGTATTTATTTAATTTTATTTTGTGAGATATATATATATATATATATATATATTTTTTTTTTTTAACAGTTTGAAAACATTTTTTTATACTTTTTTTTTTTTTTTTCTTACATTTTTACTTAGTCCCTGTATGGAACTTCAATTTTTATTTTTCTGATCACTAGTCTTACGCAATGCAATAGACATGTATTGCATTGCATGAGAGCAGTTTTACACTGTCAGATCTCCTGCTAGACTCAGCTGCTGGCTGATTCTAGCAGGACACCGTGCATGGCAGACCAGGAAGTCATCATATTACCTCCTGCTGCCATGACAACGCCAGGTCCTATCACGGGGGCCATCGGAAAGGTGAGTGGACGACCCCCTCTCCTCTCACCATCTCCTAAATGCCGCAATCGATATGGATCGCGGCATAGAAGATAGCAAAGGGTTAGCATCATTGGGACCTGATCCAATCAGGTTCCGATGATGTTACCTGTCAGAGCTGTTGCTCTGCACCGCAACCGCAGCACTTGCAGGACCCTGGGGTTCCTGAGCGCTGCGAGGCCGCCGATTGTTCATAAACGTGGGCGCTGCACAGAGCCCAGCCAGCACCGACGTTTATGTGCAGTGTGTGAGGCAGTGACGAGGATCGTATACAAGGGACGGTATATATCCCCCAGAATGTGTACAGAGACCTATTAAACCCACTGAAGTGCATTGCAGCCACCGACACACCTGCGGCTGCAATGCAGGAATGAAGGTGAGCATTGACCTGGTCAGGCTATCTGGCTAAGGCAGATTAGTAAAACCCGGCAGGGCCTTCATTTCTTGGAGGAGACTACAGGAAGGCAGTGGGGCGGATTCCTCCCTCCAACCTGGGTTTTCCAGTGGCTCTTGCCTCAGGTCCTTTAAAAACCCTGCATTAAGGATTAGTGTTGTTCAGTGTTGGGACCTGCTAGGGACATAGCAGGAACGCTTAGCGGGCCTGTGTGTAGCTGAACCTACGCCTGGGTAGGCTCTGCACCAGTCAGGCTCTGAGCAGCCCGGCGCAGCCGTTGCCCACGGCGACCGTTGTTATGGACTTATGTTAACCCGGCTGAGAACCAGAGGACTTTCTGTTTTACCTGTGAGTGCTGAATAAAAGCTGCTTATGTTGGACTTGCTTGGGTCACTGCCTCAGTTACTGCATGGTGTGAAAACCGCCGCCTTACAAGTGGGAGGTCGGAAGCGGTTAATGGAAGCAGAGATGTATGATTTACAAATGCTGTCAGATAATACAACATATAAAAAAGTCCTAGATAATCCCACATCAAAGCTGTAACATACCTGGCGGCGTCCTTGCATAGTGGTATATCTCCCACTGTGCAAGAGCGCGCATTTGATTTCCAGTCCAGACTGGTCTCTGTGGCTTCCCTCCATGCTGTCTGCTTGCCTCTATTTCTGCTGCCTAAGGGCGGCGCCCGATCACTTCCTGTTTCTTGTAGGTGCTGCAGGCACACCCCTTGTGCGTCCTCAGCCTATTGCTGTCTGTCACCTGGTATTTAACCCAGCTCCTCCCAGGAAACCCTGCCTGAGCATCTTGTTCCTTCAGTGGGCTTCTTGCCGCTGATATGCCAGGTCCTGTCTGAACTTTCTCCTAGCCTGTTGTCTGTCGCCTTCCTTAGGCTGTATTTCCAGACCAGTCTGAACACGCTCCTAGCCTGTTCGTCCTGCCTTCTAGGGGCTGCATACCTAGACCTGTTTCTGTGTTTTCTTGCCCGTCTGTCCGCCTTTCCTGGAGGCTGTATTTCCAGGCCAGTCTGAACACGCTCCTTGCCTGTTCGTCCCGCCTCTCTGGGGGCCGCATTCCCAGACTCGTTCCTGTTCCTTGCTGCAGTGCCGGTCTCTGCCCGAACACTCAGTTCCTGTCTGAACACTCCCCTACCTTTTACCTGTTTTGCCTCTATGTCCGTCCCTTCCCTTTTCCTGCATTGTCTGAACCTGTACCTAACTCCCTCTCGTTGTCGCTGTACTTCCGTTGTGAGTTTAGTGCTCACTCGCTACTTCTTTGTAAGTATCTAGTGTGTATCTGGTTCGCCTTTCCTTTCCTGTCTGTTCCGTGTGAACAGTGTCCTGTCTCTTCTCCTCTGCCCTGCTCCGTCTTGCTCGCCGCTCCGGCAGTCTCGCTCTGCTCCGACCCTTTGCTCGCCGCTCCGGCAGTCTCGCTCTGCTCCGACCCTTTGCTCGCCGCTCCGGCAGTCTCGCTCTGCTCCGACCCTTTGCTCGCCGGTCCGGCAGTCTCGCTCTGCTCTCAACCCTTTGCTCGCCGCTCCGGCAGTCTCGCTCTGCTCTCAACCCTTTGCTCGCCGCTCCGGCAGTCTCGCTCTGCTCTCAACCCTTTGCTCGCCGCTCCGGCAGTCTCGCTCTGCTCTCAACCCTTTGCTCGCCGCTCCGGCAGTCTCGCTCTGCTCTCACCCTTTGCTCGCCGCTCCGGCAGTAACATAGTAACATAGTTTGTAAAGCCGAATAAAGACTTGCGTCCATCAAGTTCGACCTGTTAGTTCTGTAATTGCTAAAGTTGATCCAGAGGAGGGCAAAAACCCCAAATGATTTAGCCAATCTTCACCTGAGGAAAAATTCCCTCCCGACTCTGAAACCAGCAGTCAGAATAAATCCCTGTATCAACCTACTATTTTATTCTATTTTTAAGTATATGCAGAAATCTGCCTGGTATCTAGAAAAGCATCCAGTCCCCGCTTGAACTGGTTTAGTGAATCTGACATTACCGTCTCCTCACTCAGTGAATTCCATATTCTTACTGCTCTTACCGTAAAGAACCCCTTCCTATGCTGGTGCTGAAACCTTTTCTCTTCCAGTCTTAGTGAATGCCCTCTTGTTACCGTAATATCCCTCCTTTTGAACAAATCCCGGGCAAGCTCTCTATACTGTCCCCTAACATATTTGTACACATTTATTATGTCCCCCCTCAACCTTCTCTTTTCCAGGCTGAATAGTCCTAGTTTTGCCAACCTCTCTGGGTATTGCAGTCCCTCCATTCCCCTTATTAATTTTGTTGCCCTCCTTTGTACCTTTTCAAGCTCATTTATATCCTTTCTATATATTGGGGCCCATAACTGAGCACAGTATTCCAAGTGTGGTCTGACCAGTGCTTTGTACAGTGGAAGAACAATGTTCTCATCCTTTGCAGCTATACCTCTTCTGATACATCCCATTACCCTGTTTGCCCTTACAGCAGCGGCCTGACTTTGGGCACTCCAATTTAGTTTGCTATCAATCAAGATGCCCAAGTCCTTCTCCATCTCTGAATTCCCCAATGATTTCCCATTCAGTGAGTACTGGTGACTTCCATTTTTCCTTCCCATATGTATGACCTTACATTTCTCCTCGTTAAACCTCATTTGCCATTTAATGCTCCACCTACCCAGCTTATCCAAATCCCTCTGTAGGTCTTCACTATCCTCTTTTGTATTAATTGTTTTACATAACTTTGTGTCATCTGCAAATATTGATATTTTACTATTTATCCCGTTGACTATGTCGTTAATAAAGATATTAAATAACATTGGGCCTAGTACAGACCCCTGTGGTACCCCACTAGTGACGCTTACCCAATCTGAGTATATTCCATTTATAACCACCCTCTGCCTTCTATCCTTTAGCCAGTTAGCTACCCACTTGCAGACATTTTCCCCCAGCCCCATCATTCTCATTTTGTATACCAACCTATTATGTGGCACGCTATCGAACGCTTTTGAGAAGTCGAGATACACGACATCCAATGGTTCCTCCTGATCTACTCGAGAGCTAACCTCCTCGTAGAAGTCAATCAGGTTTGTTTGGCAGGAGCGATTCCTCATGAATCCATGTTGGTTCGGGGTTAATAGATTATTAGCGTCAAGATGCTCCATGATTGCCTCATTAATAAAGCCTTCAAAAATTTTGCCCACAACGGACGTCAGACTCACCGGCCGATAGTTTCCGGTGTTACTTTTTGCTCCCTTTTTGAATATTGGCACTACATTCGCCTGTCGCCAATCAAGTGGTACAGACCCAGTCTCAACAGAGTCCTTAAATATAAGATATAACGGTCTATCTATCAAATTACTTAGTTCCCTTAGTACCCGTGGGTGTATGCCATCAGGTCCTGGTGATTTGTTTATTTTAATGTTACTGAGGCGTTTCTGTACCCCAGCTTGGGTTAGATTTGTCATACTTAGTGGAGGATTAAGCTTGTCACTTCTCATTTCGCCTGTTAGCTCTTTTTCCTTTGTGAAAGTTGACGAAAAAAATTTATTTAATAGATTAGCTTTATCCTCATCTTTCTCTATGATTTTGCCTTCATCACTTTTTATCGGTCCAATATTATTCGATTTAATCCTTTTACTATTTATATACGTAAAGAACAGTTTGGGATTTGATCTACTTTCCCTAGCAATACGTCTCTCTGTTTCCTCCTTTGCTATTTTTATTTGTTTTTTGCAGGTTCTCGTTTTTTCCTTGTAACACATTAGTGCCTCCTTGCTGTTTTCCTGTTTTAATCTCTTGAATGCCTCTTTTTTGCTATTTAACGCCCCTTTTACGTTCTTATTCAACCATATTGGTTTCCTCTTATTTCTGGCCCTTTTATTCCCATACGGTATATACCTCTCGCACTGAGTATTCAGAATTCTTTTGAAGGTTTCCCATTTACTATTCGTATTTCCTTGATTAAGAACTTTGTCCCAGTCTATAAGTTGAAGGTTTTCTTTCAGCTGATCAAACTTCGCCCTCCTAAAGTTTAATGTTTTAGTTGTTCCCTTATTGATAACCCTACTGAAGGGCATTTTGAAATTGATAATATTATGATCGCTATTACCTAGGTGCCCCCCTATCTGTACCTCAGTTATTCTATCAGGCCTATTAGTCAATATTAAGTCCAACACTGCCTTCCCTCTCGTTGGTTCCTGCACTAGTTGGGAGAGATAATTATCCTTGATATTTGTCAAGAACCTTTTTCCTTTCTGCGATCTACAGGTTTCTGTTTCCCAGTCAATATCCGGGTAGTTGAAGTCCCCCATTACAGTCACCTCATTATGTTTTGCTACTTTGTCTATTTGTCCTAATAGCAGTTTCTCATTCTCCTCTGTTATATTGGGTGGCTTATAGCAGACCCCCAGTAATATTTTATTATTATTTTTTGCCCCCTCTATCTCTACCCACATGGACTCGACCCCCTCTTCTCCCTCTCCTATATCTTCCCTTAGTCTGGGCTTTAGACGTGACTTTACATATAAGCAGACTCCTCCGCCCTTCCCCTGTTTCCGGTCCCTTCTAAATAAACTATAATCTGTTAAATTTACCGCCCAGTCGTAGCTATCGTCTAGCCAAGTCTCTGTTATACCTACGATGTCATACCTCTCCTCCGATATAAGCGCCCGCAGCTCATCCGCCTTATTGGTCAGGCTTCTTGCGTTGGTCAGCATGCAAGATAAAACTTTGGGGTTATTTAGCATCCTATTCTTCTCTAACGATCTAACTGTACTATCCCCACCCCCCTCTCCACCCTCATTATATTCACTTCTCCCCTTCCCCCTTGCTTGCCTCACATCCCACCTATTTCCTTGGTTTCCCCCCCCCCGTCTCTAGTTTAAAAACTCCTCCAACCTATTAGCCATCTTCTTCCCCAGCACCGCTGCACCCTCCCCATTGAGGTGCAGCCCGTCCCTACGGTAGAGCCTGTAGCCGACAGCGAAGTCGGCCCAGTTCTCCATGAACCCAAACCCTTCTGCCTTGCACCAACTCTTTAGCCACTTATTCACCTCCCTAACCTCCCGTTGGCGCTCCTGTGTGGCTCGCGGGATTGGTAGTATTTCTGAGAAAACTACCTTGGAGGTCCTTGCCCTAAGCTTCCTACCTAGATCCCTGAAATCATTTTTAAGGACCCTCCATCTACCACTCACTTTGTCATTGGTGCCAATGTGGACCATGACCGCTGGGTCTTCGCCAGCCCCACCCAGTAACCTGTCAACCCGATCCGCGATGTGCCGGACTCGAGCGCCAGGGAGGCAGCACACCGTTCGGCGATCCCGGTCTTTGTGACAGATTGCCCTGTCTGTCCCCCTAATAATAGAGTCACCCACTACCAGGACCTGTCTAGCCTGCCCTACACTTCCCCCCTCCCCCTCATTACTGGAGCATACACTCCCCCGGCGGTCAGAGGATCTGTCGTGCTCCAATAATGCCGGTTCTGAACCAGCCTTCCTATACTTCTTCCCTCTATCCCTTCTAACCGTTACCCAGCTCCCTGCCTGTTCAGCCTGCGCTTCCCCACTAAGCTCCACCCCCAGTGTTGACCCATTGAGTGTCTGCTCGGTGAGCAGCAAACTCCGTTCCATGTTGTCGATGCTCCTCAGTACTGCTATCTGAGCACTTAGATCCAGGATTTGGGCTTCCAAGTGCACGATATGCTCACATCTCTCGCAGCAGTATGGATCCCTGAGCGGTAGCTCAGGGAATGCATACATTGCGCAAGATGTACACTGCACGGCTCCGGCCAACATGGACGTCATTCTAAATATGGGGATACAGTCAGTATATATGTACAAGTACAAAACACAATTATTTATATATAGGTGTATGGACGGGGATCAATTAGGGATGTGCAAGTGTATCGATTAGATATCGGCGCGGGATCAGTTAAGTATGGACGGGGGATCAATTAAGTATGGACGGGGGATCAGCTGAGTGGGTCAGGTGGATTAATTAAGTGTGGACGGTGTGTCAATTAACTATGGACTGGGATCAATAAGTATGGACTGGGGAAATAATTAATTGTGGACTAGGGATTCAATCAATTAATTATGGACAGGGGGTTTAATTAAATCGGATGGGGGGTAAAGCAAATAAATAGGTATGGACGGTGGGTCAATTAACTAAGGACTGGGGATCAATAAGTATCAATAATATCAATAAATATGGACTGGGGAAATAATTAATTGTGGTCTGGGGAATCAATTAATTATGGACAGGGGTTAATTAAATGTGGGGGATAAGGCAAATAGATAGGGACTGGGGATGAGTAAAAGTGGACAAGGGGAATCTATTAAATAGGACAAGGGGGATCAATCAATTATGGGCTGGGGGGGTCAATCATTTAAATGTGGTCAGGGGGATCACTTTAATATGGACGGGGGGTGGTCGGGGATCAATTAAATGAGGACGGGGGGTCAATTTAATGTGGTCAGAGGATCAGTTAAATATGGACGGGGGTGTTCAGGGGAATCAATTTAAATATGGACGGGGGTGATCAATTAAATATGGACGGGGGGTAATCAATTAAATATGGACTAGGGAATACAATACAATTACAATACAGATACAAATACAATACAGTACAGTACACACTTGGGTTCAGTAGGGCCGCTTATAGCGGCCTCCTGCCCCTCACTCACCTCCTCTAGGGACGCTGCACGCTATCACAGCGCGCTTGTCCCTCCGGTCGCCTCTTACCGGTCCTCCTGATCACCACCACCTGGCACCCTCCGCTGGCCGGCACTGCACGCTGCCACAGCGCTCTCTTGCGCTCGTCCCTCCGGTCGCCTCCTACTGGTCCTCCCGGTCCGCTCGGTCACCTCCGCCTGGCTCTCCTCCCTTCCCAGGAGCTCTCTCCACACACAGCACAACTCTTGCAGCACTCTTGCTCTGCTCTGACCCTTTGCTCGCCGCTCCGGCAGTCTCGCTCTGCTCTGACCCTTTGCTCGCCGCTCCGGCAGTCTCGCTCTGCTCTGACCCTTTGCTCGCCGCTCCGGCAGTCTCGCTCTGCTCTGACCCTTTGCTCGCCGCTCCGGCAGTCTCGCTCTGCTCTGACCCTTTGCTCGCCGCTCCGGCAGTCTCGCTCTGCTCTGACCCCTTGCTCGCCGCTCCGGCAGTCTCGCTCTGCTCTGACCCCTTGCTCGCCGCTCCGGCAGTCTCGCTCTGCTCTGACCCTTTACTCTCCGCTTCTGGCGGTCTCGTCGTGCTCGGCTCTTGCCCGCCACTCCGGGCGGTCTCACCCTGCTGTGTTTGTCTACTGCATCTGCGGTTCTGTTCCGGAAGTCCCAGTCTGTACTGGGTCCTATCCACTCTGTGCTCCAACCTGTTGTACCTGCCAGTACCTCCCTGCCTGCATACCAGTCGTGCTTACCAGCCGTGTCCGCCTATACCCCCAGTCTGTGTGCCAGCCTAACATTCCAGTTCCTGTATTCCCCGGTGTGGGCCAACCGCCGTGTCCGGAGTCTGACCTGGAGTAGACCCTGGTCCCTCTCCTCGGTTCCTCCCTGGTGCACTGGCGTCGTATGCCGTCGTGCGACCTTGGTCGGATCGGGCAGATACTTAGTTACGCCCCTCCTGGCACTCTCCGGTACGGTCCAGTGGAATCACTACATATACACGCACATGCCAGTCAGTCCGGGCGTGTGCATTACAAAAGCTAGTTATAGATACCCATTCTATTATTCAAGAGGGTTTTGCCCTAGAGGTTATAACTGAAAAAGAAAGGGATTATTTAATTGTGGAGCAACCAATGTTGCCAGGTTTATATGGTCTGCCAAAAATACAAAAAAATATAATTCCTCCCCCGATGAGACTCATAGTATCGGGTATAAACTCAGTTACTGAATTAATAGGGGATTGGAAGGATAATTTGCTGCAGCCATTAGTTCAAAGAACTGCAATATTTTTAAAAGGACTCCAGGGATGTCTTAAATCAGGTATCTAAAATGGAATGGCAGCCTAACTACACGTGGCTTAGTTGCGATGTAGTGTCATTGTATACTTGCATTCCTTATAATATTGTTATCCAAACACTAAAGTATCATATATTTAAATTCAGCGCTTATTCTTCTGATCTATGTGAATATATTGTCTTGTAGGTGCAATTTTTAATAACTAATATTTTTTTTTATGTACAAGCAGGTTTTTTTCCTTCTGTGCAAGGGGGTCTCCATGGGAGCTAAATACTCCCCGTCGTTCGCAAACTTAATAATGTCCTTCTGGGAGCATAAATGTTTGTATACTTCTGCGAATCCTTATGTGAATTGTCTGTTCTGGTATGGCAGATACATCGATGATTTGCTCTTCATATGGAGGGGTAATGTATCTGCCATACCGGAATTTGTACAGTATCTTAATGATTTTAATTTGTCATTCACATACAATACTCACCCCACTGTAATTCCATTCTTGGACCTCAGACTGAAAGGGGGAAATGGAAGTATAGCTACCTCAACATTTTCTAAACCCCGCTCAGGAAATACGATACTGCATGCTGCAAGCCGTCAACCGTGTCACACCATAAAAGCCATCCCAGTGGGAGAGTATCCCAGGATAAAGCGTAACTTCAGTAAAGCTGACAAACTAGAAAGTGAAATCACTACTTGTCGGGATAAACTAATTAGGAGAGATTACCCACCCTGGACTCTGGACAGAGCTTCAAGGATCGTAGCTACAAGAGACAGAGAAAAACTAATTGAGGTTTCTGAGAGTAAAACTGATGAAAAAAAGATAATGAAACCAGCATTAGCTTTAACATTTAGTCTACAATTTAATCAGATTAAAAAATTAATAAATAAATATTTGCCCATATTGCATGATGACAGTGTCATATCTGAGATTCTGAAGTTCAATTGTGGCAAAGAGACAATCATCTTGGGGAGATATTTTATCCCCAAAGAGATCTAATACTGTGAGACAAAGACATGCATAGCTAAATTGGAAAAGATTTTTTAAATGTGGTCAAAAAGGCTGTGGCATGAGCAATTTAGTTAAGGTCTCAAAAAATTTCTCCAATAAGGAGAATACGCATCAGTTTAACGCTCACAGCTGCATAAATATTGCAATAGTAATCATGTTGTATATAGAATTGAATGCAAAGCGTGCAGTAAATTGTACGTGGGGTGTACTGTAAGAAAACTGAAAAAACGCAGAGCAGAACATATACAGTTAGGTCCATATATATTTGGACAGAGACAGCATTTTTCTAATTTTGGTTCTAGACATTACCACAATGAATTTTAAACAAAACAATTCAGATGCAGTTGAAGTTCAGACTTTTAGCTTTCATTTGAGGGTAGCCACATTAAAATTGGATGAAGGGTTTAGGAGTTTCAGCTCCTTAACATGGGCCACCCTGTTTTTAAAGGGACCAAAAGTAATTGGACAGATGAAATAAGTGTAAATAAAATGTTCATTTCTAGTACTTGGTTGAAAACCCTTTGTTGGCAATGACTGCCTGAAGTCTTGAACTCATGGACATCACCAGATGCTGTGTTTCCTCCTTTTTGATGCTCTGCCAGGCCTTCACTGCGGTGGTTTTCAGTTGCTGTTTGTTTGTGGGCCTTTCTCTCTGAAGTTTAGTCTTTAACAAGTGAAATGCATGCTCAATTGGGTTGAGATCAGGTGACTGACTTGGCCATTCAAGAATATTCCACCTCTTTGCTTTAATAAACTCCTGGGTTGCTTTGGCTTTATGTTTTGGGTCATTGTCCATCTGTAGTATGACACGACGACCAATCAGTTTGGCTGCATTTGGCTGGATCTGAGCAGACAGTATGGCTCTGAATACATCAGAATTCATTCGGCTGCTACTGTCCTGTGTCACATCATCAATAAACACTAGTGACCCAGTGCCACTGGCAGCCATGCATGCCCAAGCCATCACACTGCCTCCGCCATGTTTTACAGATGATGTGGTATGCTTTGGTTCATCAGCTGTACCACGCCTTCGCCATACTTTTCTCTTTCCATCATTCTTGTAGAGGTTGATCTTGGTTTCATCTGTCCAAAGAATGTTTTTCCAGAACTGTGCTGGCTTTTTTAGATGTTTTTTTTAGCAAAGTCCAGTCTAGCCTTTTTATTCTTGATGCTTATGAGTGGCTTGCACCGTGCAGTGAACCCTCTGTAGTTACTTTCATGCAGTCTTCTCTTTATGGTAGATTTGGATATTGATCCGCCTACCTCCTGGAGAGTGTTGTTCACTTGGTTGGCTGTTGTGAAGGGGTTTCTCTTCACCATGGAGATTATTCTGCGATCATCCACCACTGTTGTCTTCCGTGGGCGCCCAGGTCTTTTTGCATTGATGAGTTCACCAGTGCTTTCTTTCTTTCTCAGGATGTACCAAACTGTATATTTTGCCACTCCTAATATTGTAGCAATTTCTCGGATGGGTTTTTTCTGTTTTTGCAGCTTAAGGATGGCTTGTTTCACCTGCATGGAGAGCTCCTTTGACCGCATGTTTACTTCACAGCAAAACCTTCTAAATGCAAGCACCACACCTCAAATCAACTCCAGGCCTTTTATCTGCTTAATTGAGAATGACATAACGAAGGGATTGCCACACCTGTCCATGAAATAGCCTTGGGGTCAATTGTCCAATTACTTTTGGTCCCTTTAAAAACAGGGTGGCACATGTTAAGGAGCTGAAACTCCTAAACCCTTCATCCAATTTTAATGTGGATACCCTCAAATGAAAGCTGAAAGTCTGAACTTCAACTACATCTGAATTGTTTTGTTTAAAATTCATTGTGGTAATGTCTAGAACCAAAATTCGAAAAATGCTGTCTCTGTCCAAATATATATGGACCAAACTGTAGCTGATATATTCAATGTCAATGAATCTAATAGAAATGTTTCTTATGCTTCCAGACACTTTATTCAGATCCATAGCAAAGATATCTCTCAGCTTTATGTATGGTATTGAGAAAAAATCTTTCCCAATCCCAGAGGAGGTGATTTGAAAAACGCCTACTAGATTGGGAGACATATTGGATGTTCCACCTAAATACATGCCATCCAAATGGACTAAACATGCGAAGAGAAATAATGTCCCATTATTAACAGGATAATTTAGTCTGTTCTAAAAACACTGTATTGAAAGAGTTTTTTAATATACGTTGTATGTTTTTTGTATAAATAATAATATATGTATATTGCCTCGGATCATGTGACATGTTTTTTTAGTAATTCTGTATGTAAATTGTTCTGGGTCATGTGATATTTTTATGAAATGTTATTGGCGATTATCCGTAAAAAAAGATGGTGAGCACATTTGTATGTAGCTTTAAAAAAGAACGCAGATTGGAGAGCATAAATATCTCGGGATGTGGCTGGTCTATCACGGAGATCGTCGTGGGACCCTCGCTATATGGACTGTGGCAGACAGGTGATATTGAGGTTGGTTTATTATTTTACCTTTACTGCAGGTGATGATGGGCTTCGAGGATTAGCTGTAAGGAGAGTATATGGTGTTTTTTTATTTTTTACAGGGGACGAGAACATCGGGGTCAAGGTGCAGGTAAGTGATAGGTGAGTAAGTGTGTTTATAATTTTTATTTAAATATTTTAACTTTTTAAAATTTTACTTTCACTTTCACCGCGCAAGCGCGCTGATGAGATGTACTTCTCCTATCAGCGGAGCTCGTCTACAATGACAGGAGGCGCCGGATGATGGCGGTAGTAGCCCCATCAGCCGGCGCCTGTCACCCTCGGTAAGCTTTTTACCCCGGGTGACTGTCACAGTTGTGGGGATCACGCAGACAGCAGTCAGTATGGTCCCTGCAGCGCTGTGACCGGCGGTAGCTATATTACCGCGGGTCACTGTCAAAGCTGCGGGGATCACGCTGACAGCTGTCAGTATGGTCCCTGCAGCGCTGTGTCCGGTGGTAGCTATATTATAGCCAATCACAGGCCCTGATTCCCACGATGTCACACAGATGACAGTGCGGGAAACCAGAGATATTCGGGCCATGTTCGTGTCCGTGATCGGGAGCCCGAACATTTTTTTGATGTTACAGGTTTATTCGCCGAACCGGAACATCAAAACATTCGCTCATCTCTAGTAATTAATAATCTATCAATCTTGTCATATCAATTTCATACTGAAATATGGCACAAGAGTACTTTATAGGTGGTATCTAGTCTCTTTAGAATTTTTCATAAATAATCTCCTTTATTATTTGATATAGTATAATTCTGATTATCAAATCAACTAAACTTGACTGCATAATAATGAACCTTTAATCATTTGGATAATAGTATATAATTTGTGAAATTGGGTGCAATTCCGTAGTCATCTCCAACCTGATGCAAAACAAATTTGTCTTGCACGATATATATGCACAATTTTAATATGATCAATAAAAATATGTAAATATATTTTATATATACACACACACTGCTCAAAAAATAAAGGGAACACTTAAACAACACAATGTAACTCCAAGTCAATAACACTTCTGTGAAATCTACCTGTCCAGTTATGAAGCAAAACGGATTGTGAATCAATTTCTCCTGCTGTTGTGCAAATGGGACATACAACTGGTAGAAATGACCGGCAACTAGCCAGATACCCCCTATAAAGGAGAGGTTCTGCAGGTGGTGACCACAGACCATCTCTCTGTTCTCATCCTTTTTGGCTGTTGTTTTGGTCAATTTTTCAGGTACAGTAGCATGAGGCGATGTCTACAGTACAACCCACAGAAGTTGCTCAGGTAGTGCAGTTCATCCAGGATAGCACATCAGTGCGAGCTGTGGCAAGAAGGGTAGCTGTGTCTGTCAGCACAGTGTCCAGAGCATGGAGCAGATACCAGGAGATGTGGAGGGAGCCATAGGAGTGCAACAACCCAGCAGTAGGACCGCTACCTCCTCCTTTGTGCAAGGAGGAACAGGAGGAGCACTGCCAGAGCCCTGCAAAATGACCTCCAGCAGGCCACAAATGTGCATGTGTCTGCACAAACGGTTAGAAACCGACTCCATGAGGGCCCGACGTCCACAGATGGGGGTTGTGCTCACAGCCCAACACCGTGCAGGACGCTTGACATTTGCCACAGAACACCAGGATTGGCAAAGTCGCCCCTGGCGCCCTGTGCTCTTCACAGATGAAAGCAGGTTCACACTGAGCACATGTGAGAGACGTGACAGAGTGTGGAGACGCCGTGGAGAGCGATCTGCTGCCTGCAACATCCTTCAGCATGAACGGTTTGGCAGTGGATCAGTAATGGTGTGGGGTGGCATTTCTTTGGAGGGCCGAACAGCCCTCCATGTGCTCGCCAGAGGTAGTCTGACTGCCATTAGGTACCGAGATGAGATCCTCAGACCCCTTGTGAGACCATATGCTGGTGCGGTTGACCCTGGGTTCCTCCTAAAGCAGGAGAATGCCAGACCTCATGTGGCTGGAGTGTGTCAGCAGTTCCTGCAAGATGAAGGCATTGAAGCTATGGACTGGCCCGCTCTTTCCCCAGACCTGAATCCCTGTATATATATCTCCACGGCATCTCCAGACACATCTGTCACATGTGCTCAGTGTGAACCTGCTTTCATCTGTGAAGAGCACAGGGCGCCAGTGGCGACTTGGCCAATCGTGGTTTTCTGTGGCAAATGCCAAGCGTCCTACACGGTGTTGGGCTGTGAGCACAACCCCCATCTGTGGACGTCGGGCCCTCACACCACCCTCATGGAGTTGGTTTCTAACTGTTTGTGCAGACACATGCACATTTGTGGCCTGCTGGAGGTCATTTTGCAGGGCTCTGGCAATGCTCCTCCTTGCACAAAGGCAGAGGTAGCGGTCCTGCTGCTGGGTTGTTGTCCTCATACGGCCCCCTCCACGTCTCCTTGTGTACTGGCCTGTCTCCTGGTAGTGCCTCCAGCCTCTGGACACTACGCTGACAGACACAGCAAACCTTCTTGCCACAGCTCGCATTGATGTGCCATCCTGGATAAACAGCACTACCTGATCAACTTCTGTGGGTTGTAGAGTCCGTCTCATGCTACCATAAGGATAATTGGTAAATCTCATGCTCCTCTGATATCATCCTCAGGCAGTATATTACTGTACAAAGCCTCCATATCTAGTAAGGCCTGCTCCCCAACATACATGTATACATGCTTGAGGGTATACATGTAGGGGAGCAGGCAGAGGGAAAACCAACTCCAAAGGGATTATTTCAACTGTAAAATCTCAGGACTTATTCCAACTGCAGGACCTCAGGCGATACTATGGGAACATTGTACTGTGTGTGGGGGGAAGGTGGTACTGTAGGAACATCATGGGGGGCATCAAACATATTGCAAAAAGAGCATAATGGGGGCATTACAATGTGTGGAGGCATCATACATCCTGCATAAGGGACATAATGAGGGAATTACACTGTGTGGGGGCAGCATACGTACTGCATAAGGGGCATAATGGGGGCATTACACTGTGGGGGGCATCATACGTACTGCATAACGGGCATAATGGGGACATTACACTGTGTGGGGGCATAATACATACTACATAAGGGGCATAATGGGGGCATTACACTGTGTGGGGGCATAATACATACTACATAAGAGTCATAATGGGGGCATTACACTGTGTGGGGGCATAATACATACTACATAAGGGGCATAATGGGGGCATTACACTGTGTGGGGGCATCATACATACTACATAAGGGGCATAATGGGGGCATTACCCTGTGTGGGGACATCATACGTACTGCATAAGGGGCATTATGGGGGCATTACACTGTGTGGGGGCATCATACATCCTGCATAAGGGGCATAACGGAGGCATTACACTGTGGGGGGGGGGCATTATACATATTGCATAAGGGGCATAATGGGGGCATTACACTGTGTGAGGGGCATCATACATACTGTATAATGGCCATAATGGGGGCATTACACTGTGTGAGGGGCATCATACATCCTGCATAAGGGGCATAATGGAGGCATTACACTGCAGAGGGCATCATACATCCTGCATAAGGGGCATAATGGGGGGCATTACACTGTGTGGGGGCATCATACATCCTGCATAAGGGGCATAATGGGGGCATTACACTGTGTGAGGGGCATCATACATACTGCACAAGGGGCATTACACTGTATGGGGGGAATCATACATCCTGCATAATGGGCATAATGGGGGCATTACACTGTGTGGGGCATCATACATACTGCATAAGGGGCATAATGGGGGCATCACACTGTGTGGGGCATCATACATACTACATAAGGGGCATAATGGGGGCATTACACTGTGTGGGGGCATCATACATACTGCATAAGGGGCATAATGGGGGCATTACACTGTGTGGGGGCATCATACATACTGCATAAGGGGCATAATGGGGGCATTACACTGTGGGGCATCATACATACTGCATAAGGGGCATAATAGGGGCATTACACTGTAGGGGCATCATACATCCTGCATAAGGGGCATAATGGGGGCAATACACTGTGTGGAGGCATCATACATCCTGCATAAAGGGCATAATGGAGGCATTACACTGTGGGGGGCATCATACATCCTGCATAAGGGGCATAATGGGGGCATTATACTGTGTGGGGGCATCATACATCCTGCATAAGGGGCATACCAGGGGCATTACACTGTGTGAGGGGCATCATACATACTGTATAATGGCCATAATGGGAGCATTACACTGTGTGGGGGCATCATACATACCACATAAGGGGCATAATGGGGGCATTACACTGTGGGGGGGCATCATGCATCCTGCATAAGGGGCATAATGGGGGCATTACACTGTGTGAGGGGCATCATACATACTGTATAATGGCCATAATGGGGGCATTACACTGTGTGAGGGGCATCATACATACTGCATAAGGGGCATTACACTGTGGGGGGCATCATACATACTGCATAAGGGGCATTACACTGTGTGGGGGCATCATGCATCCTGCATAAGGGGCATAATGGGGGCATTACACTGTGTGAGGGGCATCATACATACTGTATAATGGCCATAATGGGGGCATTACACTGTGTGGGGGGCATCATACATACTGCATAAGGGGCATAATGGGGGCATTACACTGTGCGTGGCATCATACATACTGCATAAGGGGCATAATGGGGGCATTACACTGTGGGTGGCATCATACATACTGCATAAGGGGCATAATGGGGGCATTACACTGTGTGGGGGCATCATACATACTGCATAAGGGGCATAATGGGGGCATTACACTGTGTGGGGGCATCATACATACTGCATAAGGGGCATAATGGGGGAATTACACTGTGTGGGGGCATCATACATACTACATAAGGGGCATAATGGGGGCATTACACTGTGCGGGGGCATCATACATCCTGCATAAGGGGCATAATGGGGGCATTACACTGTGTGGAGGCACCATACATCCTGCATAAGGGGCATAATGGGGGCATCATACATCCTGCATAAGGGGCATAATGGGGGCATTACACTGTGTGGGGGCATCATACATCCTGCATAAGGGGCATAATGGGGGCATTACACTGTGTGGGGGCATCATACATCCTGCATAAGGGGTATAATGGGGCATTACACTGTGGGGGCATCATATATCCTGGCATAATGGGGTCATTACACTGTGTGGGGGCATCATACATCCTGCATAAGGGGCATAATGAGGGCATTACACTGTGGGGGGCATCATACATCCTGCATAAGGGGCATTACACTGTGTGGGGGGCATCTACATCCTGTATAAGGGGTATAATGGGGGCATTACACTGTGTGGGGGCATCATACATCCTGCATAAGGGGCATAATGGGGGCATTACACTGTGGGGCATCATACATACTGTATAAGGGGCATAATGGGGGCATTACACTGTGGGGGGCATCATACATCCTGCACAAGGGGCATAATGGGGGCATTACACTGTGGGGGGCATCATACATCCTGCTTAAGGGACATAATGGGGGCATTACACTGTGGGGCAGTAAAGGGGTCCTGTACTATGAGAACAATACGTTTCCTCCCTTCCTGCCTCCATAGTTGGGTCGTATGTATCTATTACAGGAAACAGAACAAAACCTTATGATTCTTATAAAGGGGCAACACAAGACCCCAAGAGAGTCTCCGTGCTGAAGGGGTTAATGCCCCCTGCGCCCAGTAATGGGGTCTCCACTTACCTCCACCTGCAGAGCCGCCACCACATATATGGCTGCTCTGTGCGCACAGGAGCTGTGATGAGGTCACAGGAGGGGAGGAGTCAGCGGTCACATGATCAGGGGCCTCAGTGGATGCAGGACTCTGCTGTGCTGGTTGTCATGGTGCTGGATGAGCTGAAGTTTATGTGTGGGGTCAGGAAGGGTTTACAGTGTGGATGTAGCAGAGCCGTGTGTGTACGAGGTGTACGGAGCGGAGCCGCGTGTGTACGAGGCGTACGGAGCAGAGCCGTGTGTGTATGAGGTGTACGGAGCAGAGCCGTGTGTGTACGAGGTGTACGGAGCGGAGCCGCGTGTGTACGAGGTGTACGGAGCAGAGCCGTGTGTGTACGAGGTGTACGGAGCAGAGCCGCGTGTGTACGAGGTGTACGGAGCAGAGCCGCGTGTGTACGAGGTGTACGGAGCAGAGCCGCGTGTGTACGAGGTGTACGGAGCAGAGCCGCGCGTGTACGAGGTGTACGGAGCAGAGCCGCGTGTGTACGAGGTGTACGGAGCAGAGCCGCGTGTGTACGAGGTGTACGGAGCAGAGCCGCGTGTGTACGAGGTGTACGGAGCAGAGCCGCGTGTGTACGAGGTGTACGGAGCGGAGCCGCGTGTGTACGAGGTGTACGGAGCGGAGCCGCGTGTGTACGAGGTGTACGGAGCGGAGCCGCGTGTGTACGAGGTGTACGGAGCGGAGCCGCGTGTGTACGAGGTGTACGGAGCGGAGCCGCGTGTGTACGAGGTGTGCGGAGCAGAGCCGCGTGTGTACGGAGCAGAGCCGCGTGTGTATGAGGTGTACGGAGCAGAGCCGCGTGTGTACGAGGCGTACGGAGCGGAGCCGCGCGCGTGCGAGGCTTACGGAGCGGAGCCGAGCGCGTGCGAGGCGTACGGAGCGGAGCCAGGCGTGTACCTGGCGTACGGAGCGGAGCCGCACGTGTACGAGGTGTACGGAGCGAAGCCGCACGTGTACGAGGTGTACGGAGCGGAGCTGCGCACGTGCGAGGCTTACGGAGCGGAGCCGAGCGCGTGTGAGGCGTACGGAGCGGAGCCAGGCGTGTACGAGGTGTACGGAGCGGAGCCGCACGTGTACGAGGTGTACGGAGCGGAGCCGCACGTGTACGAGGCCTGCGGAGCCGGGCGCGTACGGAGCGGAGCCGCGCGCGTACGAGGCGTACGGAGCGGAGCCGAGCGCGTACGAGGCGAGCGGAGCCGAGCGCGTGCGAGGCGTACGGAGCGGAGCCGGGCGCGTGCAAGGCGTACGGAGCGGAGCCGGGCGCGTGCGAGGCGTACGGAGCGGAGCCGGGCGCGTGCGAGGCGTATGGAGCGGAGCCGGGCGTGTACGAGCTGTGCGCGTACGAGGCGTAAGGAGCGGAGCCTCGCGCGTGCGAGGCTTACGGAGCGGAGCCGAGCGCGTGCGAGGCGTACGGAGCGGAGCCGGGCGCGTGCGAGGCGTACGGAGCGGAGCCGGGCGCGTGCGAGGCGTACGGAGCGGAGCCGGGCGTGTACTAGCCGTGCGTGTACGAGGCGTGCAGAGCCGCGCGCGTACGAGGCGTAAGGAGCGGAGCCGCGCGCGTACGAGGCTTACGGAGCGGAGCCGCGCGCGTACGAGGCTTACGGAGCGGAGCCGAGCGCGTGCGAGGCGTACGGAGCGAAGCCGGTCGCGTGCGAGGCGTACGGAGCGGAGCCGGGCACGTGCGAGGCGTACGGAGCGGAGCCGGGCGCGTGCGAGGCGTACGGAGCGGAGCCGGGCGCGTGCGAGGCGTACGGAGCGGAGCCGGGCGTGTACGAGCCGTGCGTGTACGAGGCGTGCGGAGCCGGGCGTGTACAAGGCGTGCGGAGCCGGGCGCGTGCGAGGCGTACGGAGCGGAGCCGGGCGCGTGCGAGGCGTACGGAGCGGAGAACACAGCTCGTCAGGACATAGCCCCGACCTCCAGCGACAGCCGGACAGTCCCATTGGATCGGGGACGGTTGGGAGGTTTCTGTATATAAGTTGTGTGTGATAATTGTAGAATTATTAATGTCTTAGCATAAAAGGATGGACCTGAGTGTTTGTGCCGGGGTCCACATGCATGGAGGGGTTGAGGCGGTGCTGGCTGTATTTGCAGACGGTATCTGCCTGTAACAGTAGTAACCAGAAACTACTAGAAACTCTGCACCAAAATGAAGCAAATCCTTATTCTGGGACCTTCGCCTTGTACGTAACACCCCCGGATCCGGTACAAGCCGGGCAGATGTTCTCATTCATGTCATTTTCTGCTTAAGGTTCTGCGGTTTTCTGGCCAACTATAAAAAAGAAAAAGCGTAAAACAATATTTGTTTCTGCTGCATTGACATAAGTGCAATCTTTCATTATATATAACTATATTACACGTCGGGTCAATGCTGTAAAGGACAGTAAAGTGCCAGGGTTGTGGTTGTGGTTTTTGGGTCACTCTTCTTCCCTCCCAAAAATGCAATCAGAAACTTGTAACTACTGATCTCTCCACAAGAAGAAGCCGACAACTCCATCAATGGGATCATTTTATAAAATTAGGTCTTCGCAAGATGAAAATGGTCTCACAAACCACATTTTTTTTTAAATGTTCATAAAAAAACCCCAAACAAATATAATAACCTTACTTTGATTTTTTCCCCATTTTTCAATACTTTATGTGCTAAATTGAATGTTGTCATTCCAAACAACAACTAGTCCCACAAAACACAAGCCCTCCGTCTGTTAATGAAAAAACAAAGTTATATTTTTTGGGAAAAAGGGGAGGAAAAAAACAAAGAAATTGGTCTTGTCAGAATAATGTAATTGCTATATATATATATTTTTTTAAAATTGAATAATTTTACCCAAAAATTGTGATCTGTTATAATATTATCATTCTTCATGCGAGATTAATCATTAGTCTGAAGATAAATCCAAACATCTGGAAGATGTAGAACAATATATCTGTGATTCTCTTCTGCCAGGATAAGCGCCTCCTTTCTGTCCTTTCTGTGATTGAGAAAACGCTTGAAAGATTCAGAAAGTCCGATGAGTTTTTCGAGCTTATTGTAAAGGGCCTTAATGACGACCTGGGAAAGAAACCATCAGAAACAAAGGATCCAACCAGGTAAGTTCTAACGATCCCGTCTAATAAAATGATCGGCTTTATTTCCATGGGATTGTTCTGTAGAAGAGATGGGACCTGCAGCATTTTGATCCTGAACTTCACTATGTATAGATGTAGCAAAGCTTAATGTGACAATTCACACAGCGCATTGATAAACTGTCTCAGAAGGTTAGCTCTCATAACAGAATTAACATCACTTATACTGGAACTAAACTTACAATTTATTTTCAGAATTGTGAAAATTCTGGCACTTTGCAAAGCACTTCATTAGTTTCTTTGGCGTCATATCCATAAAATGATGATATTAAAGTGGTCTCCAGACCCTGCTTTTCCCCAGTTCAGGAGCGTTGCTGGGGTCCTAAGAGATCAGGGACCCAAGCCCCAAAGTACATGTTTCCCCATATAACCTACCCGCCACTTAAAAGAGGATTTATACATCTATAATTACAGTATACGACTGTTACTAATCTAAAATACACTATACAAAGACCAATATTCCCAAAATTTCTACTATACAAGGCCAAAATGATCCTGCTACACAATGTCCTCTACCATCACCACCACACAGTGAGTCCATATATGAAAGAAAACCCCGCAGGGTAAAAGACCATCAAAGGAGTCCAGGGAGTATAAAATCTATCATATTTATTCAGCAATAGAAGAATAGGATGATGGGGGAAGGGACACAACACATATGTGATTGTTAGACATGTAAGCGAAAAAAAGCAAGGCACGCAAGGAAGGGGCCATTCCAGGTATAATGGCTGTCTATAGTATCATCATGGGTATACTAAAATATCCCAAAATAGACACCGCATATATTCCACTGGGGGCAACAGTCATCATATGCAGGTGCATCTCACTAAATTACAATATCATCAAAAAGTTAATTTATTTGAGTTCTTCAATACAAAAAGTGAAACTCCTATATTATATAGAGTCATTACAGACAGAGAGATCTATTTCTAGTGTTTATTTCTGTTAATGTTGACGATTATGGCTTACAGCCAATGAAAACACTAAAGTCAATATCTCAGTAAATTAGAATAATTAACAAAAAGCACCTGCAACGGCTTCCTAAGTGTTTAAAAATGTCCCATAGTCTGTTTCAGTAGGCTCCACAATCATGGGGAAGACTGCTGACTTGACAAATGCCAAGAACGCAGTCATTGACACACTCCACAAGGTCCCAGAGTTCCAATTTTCCTTTGGAAATCAAGGTCCCAGAGTCTGGAGGAAGAGTGAAGAGGCCACAATCCAAGCTGCTTGAGGTTTAGTGTGAAGTTTCCACAATCAGTGATGGTTTGGGGAGCCATGTCATCTCCTGGTGGAGGTCCACTGTGTTTTATCAAGACCAAAGTCAGCGCAGCCGTCTACCAGGACATTTTACAGCACTTCATGCTTCCCTCTGCCGACAAGCTTTTTGGAGATGGAAATTTCATTCTCCAGCAGGACTTGGCACCTGTCCACACGGCCAAAAGTAAACCAATACCTGGTTTACACACAACAGTATCACTGTGCTTAATTGGTCAGCAAACTCACATGACCTTAACCCCATAGAGAGTCTATTATAGAGAATCTATGGGGTATTGTCAAGAGGAAGATGAGAGACACCAAACCCAACAAAGCAGACGAGCTGAAGGCTGCTATCAAAGCAACCTGGGCTTCCATAATACCTCAGCAGTGCCACAGGCTGATCGCCTCCATGCCACATTGCCGCATTGATGCAGTATTGATACAAAAGGAGCCCTGACCAAGTATTGAGTGCATTTACTGAACATACATTTCAGTAGGACAACATTTCGGATTTTAAAAACATTTTTCAAGCTGATGTTATAAAGTATTTTAATTTACTGAGATAATGACTTTTGTGATTTCATTGGCTGTAAGCCATAATGAGTGGCGTACCGCCAATGGTGGCAGGCCACACCACTGCTATGGTGCCCGTGAGCCTCGGGGGAGCGAGGAGGATAGGTGAGTATTGGGGGGGTGGGAGGTTGCGGCAGCGGAGGAGCGGGCACACGCAGTAGCGGCTGCTGTAGCTACCACGTGTGCCCGCTGCTAAAGGGACATGAATATTCCCTCTTCTCCACTTCCATGGGTGTGGAGAAGAGGGAATATTCATTCTCTTTAGTAGCGGGCACGGAGGAGCGCTGAGCCGTGGCTCCTGCTTACAGTGCCCGCTACTAAAGAGAATGCATATTCACGCTTGTCAACGCTCATAGTCCCGGCGTGGAGAGGAGTGAATATGCCGGCAGCAGCAGCAGCTCACCTCGGCAACTGAGAGCGCGCGCTGCTCAGATACCAACATGAGCTGCTGGCAGACAGAACACAGCAGCTCTGGAGCAAAGGTGAGGAAGGAAGGTGAGTATAAGTGTTTATTTTTTGTGTGTGCAGTGATGGGGCCACACATACCAGGATTGGGGGGGTGAGGAGGCCATACATACCAGGATTGGGGGATGAGGGGGCCATGCATACCAGGATTGGGGGATGAGGGGGCCACACATACCAGATTGGGGGATGAGAAGGCCACACATACCACTCCTGACCCCATTTCTGGCGATTGGATATTTCCCTGCATTTCCCTGTGTATCCTGCTGCATATTGCTGTATATAACATAGGCTTGCGTCATGTGAACAATGGCCAAATAGCTGTTGGCTGAGAACTCGTCCTGTATGATAAAATCTGCGATGGAGGTTCCTAATACGGCTTCCAACGAAGATGTGACATCATCCAAATGTGTATAAGAACTAGCGAGTGATAAAGAGACAATGGCTGGTAGGTAATAAGTCATTACCTGTCTGCCAATATCTTCTTCTGGAAGACTTCAAGATATCATGTATTACATATTACATATTATTCTGAAAGAGCACCATGTAATACCACATGTGTCCTGGAGAGGCCACTACGTCCAGCAAAACACAGCTGATTGCTGAGGGTGGTCACTGCCAGACCCCCGACTATCAACTGATCGCCTGCAAGTCCTCATTTGGGGACAGGAGTTGTTCACACTTGGCATATTTTGTGATTCATGAGGGGAGGACAGCAGCCGGATATAGACTTTTTCTATAAAGTCAGATTAAAGGGGTTTTCAGGAATGTTTTTATGTAATATATAGGAGGTTCCCAGTGGTAGAGAAAACACACAGAGCTTTACTTTCTCCTGCTGCTCCAGCTCTGGATCTTCAGCGCTTCCTGTGCTCTATTGTGACAGGCTGCAGGGGTGATGGCTCAACTTCAGCACACATCATTGCTGCAGCCAATCACTGAGCTTAGAAGCTCTGTCAGCATGGCCCACTGAGCCAAGTGATTGGCTGCAGAGCTGCAGTCATGATGTCACCCTAGAAGCCAGTGACTAAAGATCAGCGGCAGCGGTGAAGTGCTGGAACTGGAGCAGGAGGTAGTAAAGCTTCATCTCTTCTACTTAAGTGACGATTTATAGGATTTATATTTAAGTGATGAAAAAAAATTCTGAAATTTGTAAAAATAATAAAAATAATTTGCTTGTGTCGCCACTTTCCGAGATCTGAAAGCCGCGGCGTTTTCATGTTTCGGGAATGGGGCTGCGTGAGGGCTGTTTTTTGCACCACAAACTGATGGTTATATTGATATCATTTTGGGGTATATACAATGTTTTGATTGCCTGTTATTATATATTTTTTTAAAAAAAGTCTGTAATTCTGGCATTTTATGTAATGTTCTAGTTACGCCGTTTACTAAATGGATTAATTTATTTTATATTTTGATGGATCTGACTTTTACTAACGCAGCAATACCAAATATGTGTATTTTTTAAATGTTTTATATTTCTTAATTTTAAATGGGGGAAAACTGGGATGATTTGAACTTTTATACTTTTTTCAATTTTTTTTTACTTTTCACTGTATTTGTTCGTCTCTTTAGGGGGCTTGAATCTGCAGTCATCTGATTGCTTGTGCTATATACAGCATTGCTATATATAGCAGAAATCACGGTCTCCTATGAACACTAGCAACAGGCTGGCTGTCACAGGAATACAGTGATGACAGACAGTGTGCAGTGATGGGGCCACACGTACCAGGATTGGGGGGTGAGGAGGCCCCACATACCAGGATTGGAGGATGAGGGGGCCATGCATACCAGGATTGGGGGTTGAGGGGTCCACACACACCAGGGGATTGGGGGATGAGAAGGCCACACATACCAGGATTGGGGGATGAGGAGGCCACACATTCCAGGATTGGGGGATGAGGAGGCCACACATACCGGGATTGGGGGATGAGGAGGCCACACATACCAAGATTGGGTGATGAGGAGGCCACACATACCAGGATTGGGGGATGAGGGGGCCACGCATACCAGGATTGGGGGATGAGGGGTGCCATATGTACCAGGATTGGGGTATCAGGGGTGCCATACATACCAGGATTGGGGGATGAGGAGGCCACACATACCAGGATTGGGGGATGAGGGGTGCTATGCATACGAGGATTGGGGGATGAGGGGGGGCCATGCATACCAGGATTGGGGGATGAGGGGGCCACGCATACCAGGATTGGGGGATGAGGGGTGCCATATGTACCAGGATTGGGGGATGAGGGGTGCCATACATACCAGGATTGGTGATGAGGGGTGCCATACATACCAGGATGGTGAAATTTTCCAGTAGCTGCTGCATTTCCCACCCTAGGCTTATACTCAACTCAATACTTTTTCCCAGTTTTTTTGTGGTAAAATTAAGGGCCTCGGCTTATACTCGGGTCGTCTTATTTAAAACATACGGTATTTTAAAATCAGTGAGTACGTGGTGCCCATAATACTGCAGGACTGTGTGGTGCATTATACTATATGGGGGCTGCATTTTGCCCTTTGGGGTGTGAAATATACTGTATGGAGGACTATGGTGAGTGCATTATATTCTATCGAGGACCATGGGAAGTTCATTATACTATATGGAGGATTATGGGGGATGCATTATACTATATGGAGAATTATGGGGTGTGCATTATACTATATGGAGGATTTTGGAGGGTGCATTATACTATATGGAGGATTATGGGTGGCATATTATACTATATGGAAGTCTATGTGGGGCCATTATGATATTTTGAGGGCTATGTGGGGGGCCATTATACTGTATGAAAGCAATTATACGGTGTGAAGGTTTGTGTGGGGTCCATCATACTGTTTGGAGGGCTAGTGTGGGCCATTATAGTGTATGTAGGCCCATCATACTGTTTGGAGGGCTGTGTGGGGCCATTATACTGTTTGCAGGGCTAGTGTGGGCCATTATACTGTATGTAGGTCCATCATACTGTTTGGAGGGCTGTGTGGGGCCATTATACTGTTTGGAGGGCTAGTGTGGGCCATTATACTGTATGTAGGTCCATCATACTGTTTGGAGGGCTGTGTGGGGCCATTATACTGTTTGGAGGGCTAGTGTGGGCCATTATACTGTATGTAGGCCCATTATACTGTATGGAGGGCTGTGTGGGAGTCACAGTTGGGGGATCATACTGTGTTAGGGTCACCATACTTTGCCTTGGGAGTTGAAGTGGGGTACAATAAGGTCATTATACTGTTCATGTAGAGGCTAATGTGGAGGAATGCACCATGGGGGTATCATACTGTGTTTGGGGGGCACTTTTATTGGCATCATACTTCATGGGGGCAATGAAAGAGGGATCTAGGACTTCAGTAGGAGGAAAATTAGAAAAACGAAGTAAAGGCTGGAAAGTTGTGAGATCGGCTCTTCTGTGACACAGACAAATATTTCGTTATTTTTTTGGTGGGGGGGTCCAATTAGAGCTTCTGCTATGGGGCCTCATGATTTCTATGTGCGCCCCTGGACATAATCATCAACATTAACAGAAATAAACACTTGAAATAGATCACTTTGATTGTAATGACTTTATATAATATATGAGTTTCATTTTCTGCATTGAAGAACTAAAATAAATAAACTTTTTGCTGATATTCTAATTTAGTGAGATGCACCTGTATATATAAGGGGTGTGGGTGCCATCATACTATAAGGGGCTATGGGAGTCATCATGCTATATATAAGGGGCAGTGGGACCATCATATTATATAAAATGGGGAGTGGGTGCCAGAATACAGTTTATAAGGGGCTGTGGGGCCATCATACAGTATAAAGGGAGCTGTAGGAGCCATAATATAGTGTACAAGTGGGTATGGGGGCCATCATACAGTATATATTGGGCTGCGGGGGCCATCATACAGTACTGTATATATGGGGCTGTGAGGGCCATTATACAGGATATAGGGAGTTGTAGGCACCATCATGCCAGTTATAAGGAGTTGTAGAGACCATCATACAGTGCATAAGGAGCTGTGGGGACCATCAGACAATGCATAGGGAGCTGTGGAGACCATTATACAGTGCATAGGGAGCTGTGGGGACCATTATGCAGTGCATAGGGAGCTGTGGGGACCATTATGCCGTGCATAGGTAGTTGTGGGGACCATCATACAGTGCATAGGGATATGTGGGGACCATCAGACAATGCATAGGGAGCTGTGGGGACCATTATGCAGTGCGTAGGGAGCTGTGGGGACCATTATGCAGTGCGTAGGGAGCTGTGGGGACCATTATGCAGTGCATAGGGAGTTGTGGGGACCATCATACAGTGCATAGGGAGTTGTGGGGACTATCATACAGTACATAAGGAGCTGTGAGGACCATCATACCGTGTATAAGGAGCTGAGGGGACCATCATACAGTGTATAAGGAGCCGTGGGGACTATCATACAGAGCGTAGAGAGCTGTGGGGACCATCATACAGTGCATAGGGAGATGTGGGGACCATCATACAGGGCATAGGGAGCTGTGGGGACCATTATGCAGTGTATAGTGAGCTGTGGGTTCCATCATTCGGAGCGTAGAGAGCTGTGGGTTCCATCATACAGAGCGTAGATAGCTGTGGGGACCATCATACAGTGCATAGGGAGCTGTGGGTTCCATCATACATGGCATAGGGAGCTATGGGGACCATCATACAGAGCATAGAGAGCTGTGGGGACCATTATGCAATGCATAGTGAGCTGTGGGGACCATCATACAGTGCATGGGGGAGCTGTGGGGATCATCATACAGTGTCTAGGGAGCTGTGGGGACCCTCATCCAGTATCTAAGGAGCTGTGGGGACAATCATACAGTGTGTATGAAGCTGTGGGGACCATCATATAGTGTCTAGGGAGCTGTGGGGACCATCATACAGAGCATAGAGAGCTGTGGGGACCATTATGCAATGCATAGTGAGCTGTGGGGACCATCATACAGTGCATGGGGGAGCTGTGGGGATCATCATACAGTGTCTAGGGAGCTGTGGGGACCCTCATCCAGTATCTAAGGAGCTGTGGGGACAATCATACAGTGTGTATGAAGCTGTGGGGACCATCATATAGTGTCTAGGGAGCTGTGGGGACCATCGCACAGTATCTAAGGTGCTGTGGGGACCATCATACAGTGTGTAGGGAGCTGTGGGGACCATCATACAGTGTATAGGGAGCTGTGGGGACCATCATACAGAGCGTAGGGAGCTGTGGGGTCCATGTTACCAGTGTATATGGAGCTGTGGGTACCATCATACAGTGCATAGGGAGCTGTGGGGACCATCATACAGTCCATAGGGAGCTGTGGGGACCATCACACAGAGCGTAGGGAGATGTGGGGACCATGATACAGTGCATATGGAGCTGTGGGTACCATCATTCAGGGCATAGGGAGCTGTGGGGACCATTATGCAGTGCATACGGAGCTGTGGGGACCATCATACAGGGTATAGGGAGCTATGGGGATCATCATACAGTGCGTAGGGAGCTGTGGGGACCATCATACAGTGTCTAGGGAGCTGTGGGGACCATCATGCAGTGTATAGGGAGCTGTGGGGACCATCATACAGTGTGTAGTGAGCTGTGGGACTATCATACCATATACAGGGTGCTATGGGGGCACTCAGGACATTATTTCTTTTAAATGGGAGCATCATCAGAAATTTCTTCTTTCACCACCCCGAAATCATCTTCCATAGACTTGAAGAAGAACTTTGTAGTTGGGTGTAGTTTGATTGTGGCTTTAAGGGGGCATTATTACTTAAAGGGGATTCTCAACGGTATTTGTTGCTTGGAGGGAACACTTCAGATATTGAAACTTTCATAAGAGCATATCTGGCATTATTACTTGCTAGGTAGCACAGTGGGGTCTTTACTACTTTCTATGGGACTCTATTATTTTTATAGGTCCCCTCTATCTGGCACACAGTCTTTGTAGCATTAATTGGTGGAGGGTAATCATAGTAATGACATAATTTTTGAAGTATTGAGGTTCCTATTCCACATCGGAAGAGCAGGCAGCATGGGGAGGTTGTGCAGGGTGGGAATAGATGGGGACGGTGCTGGAAATGTGAGAAGTCAGATGGTCTTTGTACGGTGTCTTTTTTTATGTAGAGGCAATGGTCATATCATAATACTATGTACTCACTGTGTAGTGTTGATGGTAGAGGGCATTGTGTAGCGGGATTATTATTGCCTTGTATAGAAGTAATTTTGGGAATATTGGTCTTTCAGTTGTGTATTTTAGGTTGGCAACAATGGTGTACTGTAATTATATATGTATAGGTCCTCTTTTAAGTGGCGGGGAGGTTGTATGGGGAAACACCTACTTTGGGGCTTTGGCCCCTGATCTTTTAGGACCCTAGCAACGTCCCGGCATACAAGGGATATCGGGGGGCACAAAGTGTTCTGGAGGTTTCCTTTACAGTATGAAGCATTTTCCACACAGTATCCTTCCTCTGTAATATACTCCCAGGACTGGTGAGGCGCACTGTCGCTCCCTATTTCGCCATAACTCGGCCTCGGCACTGCAGTGCTGATCAGCAGGTCTGCTTACTTGTTCTTCGGTTTCGCACTATGTCTTCCACTACTGGCGCCCTTGAACCCTTGCACTCGTGACTCCCACTAGTACATCATATTCAGTGCTGCTTTGGGGTCCGTAACTCGGCGTCCAATCCAAGGACTCTTTTCTGTAAGGCCACTCTGTCTCATCGGTCCAAAAAAGTCGGGCGCACTTCATGGCCGCCTCATATAGAATGAATGGAGCAGCATTTTAGCATGCGGACCACCGTTCCAATTTAAAGGGGATGAAGGTTCCTGTAGATTGGAGCTTGTTTCCATTGGACAACCCCTTTAATTTTTCACACACTGTTTCTGCATTTAAGTCTATTTTTTGGTAAGTATTCGATGGCCTGGTGTAATTTGTGATGTGTTGTTCTTCACCTGAGGTTGGATTGACCTCATTTTATAACTTCTAAGGACCAGACTTTCTTTAATATTTCCTGAATAGAACACAATAGAATTGTATGGAAAACATTAGTGTGTTCTTCACAATTCAAGGCAACGTGTCCTTATGAGATCTTTTTCTTGAAGGTATATGGCCCTCAGGTTCTTTATCACCATGCAATCTGAAGAGCCAACTTAGACTAAGAGTGGCCACCACTGGGCATACACCATGGTGCAGCAAGGACTAGCAATCTGTCCCTCCAATTGTGTGGGTACTTATTGCTTAGGGAATGTCAGTCCAATTCTTCTTTTTAAGAGGGTTCACTGTCTGTGCATCTCTGTGCCCGAAGAATATTAACCTGGTGTTACTGTATTGCTGCTGTTCCAAGTGGCAAGCACATGGTTCTCTTAGAGACAGTGCCCTTGTTTAAACCCAAGTAGACTTGAATTGGAAAGGCCACTGGTCTGGACCAGGACTCTGGTTGTGTCCGGTGATGGCGGCATGCACGGTTTCTATCTAGGTGTCTGTGTGTAGTCAGAAAAGGTGGTGGCCTAATAACTGCAAGGAGCGACGGAGGTGTTGAACAAAGGTAAACGAGTGGCTGCAGAACGGTTGGTAAATGTGGCCACTTCATGGGAATATTGGCCACTGATGACTGAGGCCTCCCTCCTGGTTTGGTCCTGGAGCCCCCCGGCCACTTGTTGATCATCTTTCCTGTTTTTTACTGTTACACAAGACCCTGTGTCTCCTGTATTCTGCGGCTGCGTCCCGTTCTTCAGTCTTCTTTCTGTAGCATGGTGTGTACGACGTCCTGGATACAATGTTACTGCTCCATCACAGACTGAACCCCAGAACAATTGTCATGGAATTTGGTACCAGAGTTCTCTCTGTGTATGGAGCCCCCATATTTTGTGATTACTCTTATCATTCTCACTGTGTAAGGTGAAATCCAGGAAAAAAAAAACACACAAAACAATATATATATATAATTAATTTTTTTATTGAAATAGCAATAAGCAACATTGTAATGAAAATATTACTGGTCCTTTAAGAAATTAAACTATGGTCACAGTCACTCTCAGATTGGCCCCGGTGGAGACCACAAAACGAGCTGCGGTCATTGGGGACCACCTGAGAGTCATTGGGACCCAAAGATCCAGAAGAAGGCAAAGAAACCCCCCAAAAGAATTCTGATTCAGGGGGGAAAAAAATTCCTTCCTGACCCCATTTCTGGCGATCGGATATTTCCCTGGATCTCGTGTATCCTGCTGCATATTGCTGTATATAACATAGGCTTACGTCATGTGAACAATGGCCAAATAGCTGTTGGTTGAAAACTCGTCCTATATGATAAAATCTGCGATGGAGGTTCCTAATACGGCTTCCAACGAAGATGTGAAATCATCCAAATGTGTATAAGAACTAGCGAGTGATAAAGGAGACAATGGCTGGTAGGTAATAAGTCATTACCTGTCTGCCAATATCTTCTTCTGGAAGACTTCAAGATATCATGTATTACATATTACATATTATTCTGAAAGAGCACCATGTAATACCACATGTGTCCTGGAGAGGCCGCTACGTCCAGCAAAACCCAGCTGATTGCTGAGGGTGTTCACTGCCGGACCCCCGACTATCAACTGATCGCCTGCAAGTCCTCATTTGGGGACAGGAGTTGTTCACACTTGGCATATTTTGTGATTCATGAGGGGAGGACAGTAGCCGGATATAGACTTTTTCTATAAAGTCAGATTAAAGGGGTTTTCAGGAATGTTTTTATGTAATATATAGGAGGTTCCCAGTGGTAGAGAAAACACACAGAGCTTTACTTTCTCCTGCTGCTCCAGCTCTGGATCTTCAGCGCTTCCTGTGCTCTATTGTGACAGGCTGCAGGGGTGATGGCTCAACTTCAGCACACATCATTGCTGCAGCCAATCACTGAGCTTAGAAGCTCTGTCAGCGTGGGCCTCTGAGCCAAGTGATTGGCTGCAGAGCTGCAGTCATGATGTCACCCTTGAAGCCAGTGACTAAAGATCAGCGGCAGCGGTGAAGTGCTGGAGCTGGAGCAGGAGGTAGTAAAGCTTCATCTCTTCTACTTAAGTGACGATTTATAGGATTTATATTTAAGTGATGAAAAATAATTTGCTTGTGTCGCCACTTTCCGAGATGCGAAAGCCGCGGCATTTTCATGTTTCGGGAATGGGGCTGCGTGAGGGCTAGTTTTTTGCACCACAAACTGATGGTTATATTGATATCATTTTGGGGTATATACAATGTTTTGATTGCCTGTTATTATTTATTTTTTTCTTGTTGCAACGACTGAAAATCTGTAATTCTGGCATTTTATGTAATTTTCTAGTTACGCCGTTTACTAAATGGATTAATTTATTTTATATTTTGATGGATCTGACTTTTACAAACGCAGCGATACCAAATATGTGTATTTTTTAAATGTTTTATATTTCTTAATTTTTAATGGGGGGAAAACTGGGATGATTTGAACTTTTATACTTTTTTCATTTTTTTGTTACTTTTCACTGTATTTGTTCGTCTCTTTAGGGGGCTTGAACCTGCAGTCATCTGATTGCTTGTGCTATATACAGCATTGCTATATATAGCAGAGATCACCGTCTCCTATGAACACTAGCACCAGGCTGGCTGTCACAGGAATCCAGTGATGACAGACACAGGGATCTTCAGTGATCAAGTCACGGGTGCGCCAATGAAGAGATGGAATGGTGCACCCCCTGCTGGCGCACATTAAATGCCGCTGTCACAGACTGATAGCAAGATTTAATAGGCTAACTGTCGTGGGCAGAGCTCCGCTCAACCTGCGACTGTTAGAGGCATATGACTGCTGAATAACACAGCCATCATCTGCCGAGAAAGATGCAGACTCGGCGTGTGAGCCTGCAAGAAATGCGGGGAGCAGAATTATGACGGATATAGTCCTTCATAAGTTAAGATGCATTTCTTAGTTAAAGAGTGACCGTCATTAACTGTATTTTCTAGACTATATGACGCACTTTTTAACAAAAAATCTTGCTGAGTATTGTGTGCGTCCTATAGACCAGAAGCAGCGTCCTATCAAGTATGCTTATCATGTGTCTGGCACCTGCCGGAGCAGATTTCAGCTGATCGTGGGGGTGCCAGGTGTCAGACCCTCCGATCTCATACTGATGAGCGATCTTACAGATAGGTCATCAATTCTTAAGTCCCAAATAACCCTTTAAGGGGACTGGGAATGAAATCACCACCAAGGCACCAACAGAATAATAAATATGTCCTTGTATAAACTGTTGGTTCATTATAAGCTCATTGTCTACACAATGCAGAAATGAATGATTTATACAGGGGCATCTTTATAAACTCATTACACAGTGGTATTTCACAATGGTGGTGGTTTAGGGGCCTGACATGAAGTGATGGGTTACCTTTAATACATACATGAACATTCACACACACTCACCTCAACACACACATACATACACACACAGACACAAATACACACTCACCTCTATACACATACAATAAACACACGTGCACACACCCCTTCAGTGCTGCAGTGCTCGGTAGACAAACACACAGACCAGGGACACACAAACCATCACACAGCCACCCCGTTATTGATGGGGTCACAGACACACACATCTTCAGTGCTGGGGTCACAGACACACATCCCTTTGGTGCTGAGGTCACACAAACAGACACAGACACACACCTTCAGTGCTGGGGCCACACACACAGCCCTTCAGTGCTGCATTTCAGGGGACATGTACACGTGTGCCAAACACACGTGCACACACCCCTTCAGTGTTGCAGTGATGAGGAAACAAGCACACACCCCATTAGTGCAGGGACACGCAAACCATCACACAGCCTCCCCGTTATTGATGGGGCCATAGAGACACACATCTTTATTGCTGGGGTCACAGACACACATCCCTTTGGTGCTGAGGTCACACAAACAGACACAGACACACACCTTCAGTGCTGGAGCCACACACACAGCCCTTCATTGCTGCATTTCAGGGAACAAGTACACGTGTGCCAAACACACGTGCACACACCCCTTCAGTGTTGCAGTGATGAGGAAACAAGCACACACCCCATTAGTGCAGGGACACGCAAACCATCACACAGCCTCCACGTTATTGATGGGGCCATAGAGACACACATCTTTATTGCTGGGGTCACAGACACACATCCCTTTGGTGCTGAGGTCACACAAACTGACACAGACACACACTTTCAGTGATGGGGCCACACACACAGCCTTTCAGTGCTGCATTTCAGGGGACATGTACACGTGTGCCAAACACACGTGCACACACCCCTTCAGTGCTGCAGTGTTGAGGACACAAACACACACCCCATTAGTGCAGGGACACGCAAACCATCACACAACCACCCCTTTATTGATGGGGCCATAGAGACACAGCCCTTCATTGCTGGGGTCACAGACACACATCCCTTTGGTGCTGAGGTCACACAAACAGACACAGACACTCACCTTCAGTGCTGGAGCCACACACACAGCCCTTCAGTGCTGCATTTCAGGGGACATGTACACGTGTGCCAAACACGAGAGCACAAACCCCTTCAGTGCTGCAGTGTTGAGGACACAAACACACACCCCATTAGTGCAGGGACACGCAAACCATCACACAGCCTCCCCGATATTGATGGGGCCATAGAGACACACATCTTTACTGCTGGGGTCACAGACACACATCCCTTTGGTGCTGAGGTCACACGAACAGACACAGACACACACCTTCAGTGCTGGGGCCACACACACAGCCCTTCAGTGCTGCATTTCAGGGGAAATGTACACGTGTGCCAAACACACGTGCACACACCCCTTCAGTGCTGCAGTGTTGAGGACACAAACACACACCCCATTAGTGCAGGGACACACAAACCATCACACAACCACCCCTTTATTGATGTGGTCACAGAGACACCTTTTCATTTCTGGGGTCACAGACACACATCCCTTTGGTGCTGAGGTCACACAAACAGACACAGACACACACCTTCAGTGCTGAGGCCACACACACAGCCCTTCAGTGCTGCATTTCAGGGGACATGTACACGTTTACCAAACACACGTGTACACACCTCTTCAGTGTTGCAGTGTTGAGGACACAAACACACACCCCATTAGTGCAGGGACACGCAAACCATCACACAGCCTCCCCGATATTGATGGGGCCATAGAGACACACATCTTTACTGCTGGGGTCACAGACACACATCCCTTTGGTGCTGAGGTCACACAAACAGACACACACACACCTTCAGTGCTGGGGCCACACACACAGCCCTTCAGCGCTGCATTTCATGAGACATGTACACTTGTGCCAAACACACGTGCACACACCCCTTCAGTGCTGCAGTGTTGAGGACACAAACACACACCCGATTAGTGCAGGGACACGCAAACCATCACACAACCACCCCTTTATTGATGGGGCCATAGAGACACACCCCTTCATTGCTGGGGTCACAGACACACATCCCTTTGGTGCTGAGGTCACACAAACAGACACACACCTTCAGTGCTGGGGCCACACACACACCCCTTCAGTGCTGCATTTCAGGGGACATGTACACGTGTGCCAAACACACGTGCACACACCCCTTCAGTGCTGCAGTGTTGAGGACACAAACACACACCCCATTAGTGCAGGGACACGCAAACCATCAAACATCCACCCCTTTATTGATGGGGTCACATAGACACCCCTTCATTTCTGGGGTCACAGACACACATCCCTTTGGTGCTAAGGTCACACAAACAGACAACAGACACACGCCTTCAGTGCTGGAGCCACACACACAGCCCTTCAGTGCTGCATTTCGGGGGACATGAACATGTGTGCCAAACACACGTGCACACACCCCTTCAGTGTTGCAGTGATGAGGAAACAAGCACACACCCCATTAGTGCAGGGACACGCAGACCATCAGACAGCCTCCCCGTTACTGATGGGGCCGTAGAGACACACATCTTTATTGCTGGGGTCACAGACACACATCCCTTTGGTGCTGAGGTCACACAAACAGACACAGACACACACCTTCAGTGCTGGGGCCACACACACAGCCCTTCAGCGCTGCATTTCATGAGACATGTACACTTGTGCCAAACACACGTGCACACACCCCTTCAGTGCTGCAGTGTTGAGGACACAAACACCCACCCCATTAGTGCAGGGACACACAAACCATCACACAAGCACCCCTTTTATTGATGGGGCCATAGAGACACACCCCTTCATTGCTGGGGTCACAGACACACATCCCTTTGGTGCTGAGATCACACAAACAGACACAGACACACACCTTCAATGCTGGGGCCACACACACAGCCCTTCAGTGCTGCATTTCAGGGGACATGTACACGTGTGCCAAACACGTTCACACACCCCTTCTGTGCTGCAGTGTTGAGGAAACAAGCACACACCCCATTAGTGCAGGGACACGCAAACCATCACACATCCACCCCGATATTGATGGGGTCACAGAGACACCCCTTCATTTCTGGGATCACAGACACATCCCTTTGGTGCTGAGGTCACACAAACAGACACAGACACACACCTTCAGTGCTGGGGCCACACACACAGACCTTTAGTGCTGCAATTCAGGGGATATGTACACTTGTGCCAAACACACGTGCTCACACCCCTTCAGTGCTGCAGTGTTGAGGACACAAACACACACCCCATTAGTGCAGGGACACACAATCCATCACACAACCATCCCTTTTATTGATGGGGCCATAGAGACACACCCCTTCATTGCTGGGGTCACAGACACACATACCTTTGGTGCTGAGGTCACACAAACAGACACAGACACACACCTTCAGTGCTGGGGCCACACACACAGCCCTTCAGTGCTGCATTTCAGGGGACATGTACATGTGTGCCAAACACACTTGCACACACCCCTTCAGTGTTGCAGTGATGAGGAAACAAGCACACACCCCATTAGTGCAGGGACACGCAAACCATCACACAGCCTCCCCGTAATTAATGGGGCCATAGAGACACACATCTTTATTGCTGGGGTCACAGACACACATCCCTTTGGTGCTGAGGTCACACAAACAGAAACAGACACACACCTTCAGTGCTGGGGCCACACACACAGCCCTTCAGCGCTGCATTTCATGAGACATGTACACTTGTGCCAAACACACGTGCAGACACCCCTTCAGTGCTGCAGTGTTGAGGACACAAACACCCACCCCATTAGTGCAGGGACACACAAACCATCACACAACCATCCCTTTTATTGATGGGGCCATAGAGACACACATCTTTACTGCTGGGGTCACAGACACACATCCCTTTGGTGCTGAGGTCACACAAACAGACACACACACACCTTCAGTGCTGGGGCCACACACACAGCCCTTCAGCGCTGCATTTCATGAGACATGTACACTTGTGCCAAACACACGTGCACACACCCCTTCAGTGCTGCAGTGTTGAGGACACAAACACACACCCGATTAGTGCAGGGACATGCAAACCATCACACAGCCTCCCCGTAATTGATGGGGCCATAGAGACACACATCTTTATTGCTGGGGTCACAGACACACATCGCTTTGGTGCTGAGGTCACACAAACAGACACAGACACACACCTTCAGTGCTGGGGCCACACACACAGCCCTTCAGCGCTGCATTTCATGAGACATGTACACTTGTGCCAAACACACGTGCACACACCCCTTCTGTGCTGCAGTGTTGAGGAAACAAGCACACACCCCATTAGTGCAGGGACACACAAACCATCACACATCCACCCCTTTATTGATGGGGTCACAGAGACACCCCTTCATTTCTGGGATCACAGACACACATCCCTTTGGTGCTGAGGTCACACAAACAGACACAGACACACACCTTCAGTGCTGCAGCCACACAAACAGCCCTTCAGTGCTGCATTTCAGGGGACATGTAGACGTGTGCCAAACACACGTGCACACACCCCTTCAGTGTTGCAGTGATGAGGAAACAAGCACACACCCCATTAGTGCAGGGACACGCAAACCATCACACAGCCTCCCCGTAATTGATGGGGCCATAGAGACACACATCTTTATTGCTGGGGTCACAGACACACATCCCTTTGGTGCTGAGGTCACACAAACAGACACAGACACACACCTTCAGTGCTGGGGCCACACACACAGCCCTTCAGCGCTGCATTTCATGAGACATGTACACTTGTGCCAAACACGTGCACACACCCCTTCAGTGCTGCAGTGTTGAGGACACAAACACCCACCCCATTAGTGCAGGGGCACACAAACCATCACACAACAATCCCTTTTATTGATGGGGCCATAGAGACACACCCCTTCATTGCTGGGGTCACAGACACACATCCCTTTGGTGCTGAGGTCACACAAACAGACACAGACACACACCTTCAGTGCTGGGGCCACACACACAGCCCTTCAGTGCTGCATTTCATGGGACATGTACATGTGTGCCAAACACACGTTCACACACCCCTTCTGTGGTGCAGTGTTGAGGAAACAAGCACACACCCCATTAGTGCAGGGACACGCAAACCATCACACATCCACCCCTTGATTGATGGGGTCACAGAGACACCCCTTCATTTCTGGGATCACAGACACACATCCCTTTGGTGCTGAGGTCACACAAACAGAGACAGACACACACCTTCAGTGCTGGGGCCACACACACAGCCCGTCAGCGCTGCATTTCATGAGACATGTACACTTGTGCCAAACACACGTGCACACACCCCTTCAGTGCTGCAGTGTTGAGGACACAAACACCCACTCCATTAGTGCAGGGACACACAAACCATCACACAACCATCCCTTTTATTGATGGGCCAAAGAGACACACCCCTTCATTGCTGGGGTCACAGACACACATCCCTTTGGTGCTGAGGTCACACAAACAGACACAGACACACACCTTCAGTGCTGGGGCCACACACACAGCCCTTCAGTGCTGCATTTCATGGGACATGTACACGTGTGCCAAACACACGTTCACACACCCCTTCTGTGCTGCAGTGTTGAGGAAACAAGCACACACCCCATTAGTGCAGGGACACGCAAACCATCACACATCCACCCCTTTATTGATGGGGTCACAGACACACATCCCTTTGGTGCTGAGGTCACACAAACAGACACAGACACACACCTTCTGTGCTGGACCCACACACACAGCCCTTCAGTGCTGCATTTCAGGGGACATGTACACGTGTGCCAAACACACGTGCACACACCCCTTCAGTGTTGCAGTGATGAGGAAACAAGCACACACCCCATTAGTGCAGGGACACGCAAACCATCACACAGCTTCCCCGTTATTGATGGGGCCATATAGACACACATCTTTATTGCTGGGGTCACAGACACACATCCCTTTTGTGCTGAGGTCACACAAACAGACACACACCTTCAGTGCTGGAGCCACACACACAGCCCTTCAGTGCTGCATTTCAGAGGATATGTACACGTGTGCCAAACACACGTGCACACACCCCTTCAGTGCTGCAGTGTTTAGGAAACAAGCACACACCCCATTAGTGCAGGGACACGCAAACCATTACACAGACACCCCGTTATTGATGGGGTCACAGAGACACCCCTTCATTTCTGGGATCACAGACAGACATCCCTTTGGTGCTGAGGTCACACAAATAGACACAGACACACACTTTCAGTGCTGGGGCCACACACACAGCCCTTCAGTGCTACATTTCTGGAGACATGTACATGTGTGCCAAACACACGTGCACACACCCCTTCAGTGCTGAAGTGTTGAGGACACAAACACACACCCCATTAGTGCAGGGACACACAAACCATCACACAGCCACCCCTTTATTGGTGGGGTCACAGGCACACATCCCTTTATTGGTGGGGTCACAGACACACATCCCTTTATTGGTGGGGTCACAGACACACATCCCTTTATTGGTGGGGTCACAGACACACATCCTTGTAGTGCTGGGGTCACAGACACACTTCCCTTTAGATCTGGGGTCACACAAACCTTCAATGCTGTGCCTACACACACACTCACATGCACGCACACCTACCTTCTTGCTGAATCCCAAAAAGTCTTCTCAGTTGATAATTGCCGGACGTATGATAGTTACTCCACAGATCTCAGAACAGCCTTGAGGAAGGTCAGGAAGAAAGAAAACAATGCAGCTAATAATCATCTGGAAATATCATGGGGATGAGGACACAGTCCATACAGCACACACTGCAGATCTTTTCCTGATCCTGCTCTGCTGTTTGTGCTGTGACACAATGCTGTGCAGCCAGTCCTCCTCCCTTTCCGATGTGACCTGATCCCCAGCGTTCAGTGATGAGCTACTTACCTGGACTGGTCCTCTTCAAGCTGTGACACAAGATGGCTCAGGAATAGAACTTTATACATTCTGTAGCAGTTATGATGTCATGTGAGGTCTATGATGTCATGTTCTCGGTGCTGTCATGTGCTTTGTGATGTCATCATAACGGACACTGCTGTTTTATGTATCAAGTTTACACTTCAGGAAATAAATTACTAAACAAAAAAGTCACAGACTGCAAATATCCCACAGCCCCATGTTATAATTCATGACAGCTATTTAAATGAACCTTTATTTTAATCCATATAACCTACTGCTATATGAAAAAACCTCGAGACATGAACTGGAATTTAAATTGTCGTGCATGCAGAATGTAAGAGCATGTTCACACATGGCCACTAACCAGAAAAAAACTAAGACAGAAATACAATACTCAAACACCCTGCAGTAAATAAATTAATCGCGATAGTGCATGAAAATAATAAAGCGTACTTAGTTAACATAATTTTTGTCTAAATAATGCGAAAGCCATCCCGCCTCGTAACGGTGACCCTTATGGGACAGTCCTAACTCTAATATTTAAAACTTTACCGTTATTTGTGTATTGTGTTTCTGTCTTTGTCTTCTACTGCTATGTGAGTTACAGGAAAACACTGGACTAAAATCTCTGACTGCGGTGGATTCCCCAATAAAATGTACATTTTATTTCCTTAAATAACATTTTCCTATACACACCTTACCTAATAATCGTGACATTTTGTGGAGCGTGCCAAATATTACACTCCATTTAAAGTCTGCCAGCTGTGTTTTGTTGAACCTATTCACACTTGGTCGCAGACCAATACCACACTACAAGACCAGTGCCTAAAACCGTGATTTATACAGCTGACATGTGCCCCCAGCAGCCGCGGATGCAATCGCGATCCACTTGCGGCTGTTAACATGTTAAATGCTGCTGTCTGTAGCGTCGGCGTCCCTGCCTCCTGTTAGGCAGGGACGCCGTTCCCGTCACCTCTCCGCTCCGTGCCCGGCAGCTTCCTCCCGCTCTGCTGGCAGCGCGCGCTGCTTCCCGGCCTCTGTGCTTAGGGCACGCGCGCGCTCTCCCTCTCTTAAAGGGGCCGCGCGCACCGTCCTAAGGAGTCCCCGGCCAATGGCCGGAGGACCTCACCATATATAAGGCACCTCCTCCAAAATGGAGGTGCCCGAGCAATGTTGTTGCAAAGCCTTTCAACTCTGCTTCAGCCCTCAGGTCCCGTTACCAGATACCTGCCAGTTACCTGCCAGATCTCTGCTTGATACCTACCTGATTCCTGTCTATCTGCTTGCATTCCTGCGGTCCGACAGTCTGCCTTCCAACACCCGTCAGTCTGTCTATGGATCTGCCCGCCCGCTCACCTGGGAGCTCTCACCTGCTACCTGCCTGCTAGCCTACCTGGAGGCTCTGCCGTCACTTGCCGTGACCACCTGCCTGTCCAGAGACTCCTGCCCGCTCACCTGGGAGCGCTCACCGGCTACCTGCCTGCTAGCCTACCTAGAGGCTCTGCCGTCACTTGCCGTGACCCCCTGCCTGTCCAGAGACTCCTGCCCGCTCACCTGGGAACGCTCACCTGCTACCTGCCTGCCAGCCTACCTGGAGGCTCTGCCGTCACTTGCCGTGACCACCTGCCTGTCCAGAGACTCTTGCCCGTTCACCTGGGAGCGCTCACCTGCTACCTGCCTGCTAGCCTATCTGGAGGCTCTGCCGTCACTTGTCGTGACCACCTGCCTGTCCAGAGACTCTTGCCCGCTCACCTGGGAGCGCTCACCTGCTACCTGCCTGCTAGCCTATCTGGAGGCTCTGCCGTCACTTGCCGTGACCACCTGCCTGTCCAGAGACTCTTGCCCGCTCACCTGGGAGCGCTCACCTGCTACCTGCCTGCTAGCCTATCTGGAGGCTCTGCCGTCACTTGCCGTGACCACCTGCCTGTCCAGAGACTCCTGCCCGCTCACCTGGGAGCGCTCACCTGCTAGCCTATCTAGAGACTCTTATCCTGCTGTCACTTGCCGTGACCACCTGCCTGTCTAGAGACTCTTACCCTGCTGTCACTTGCCGTGACCATCCGCCTGTCAAGAGACTGTCCCCGTCACTTGCCGTGACCTCCTGCCCTTCTACCCAGAGACTGTCCCTGTCACTTGCCGTGACTACCTGCCCGCCTTCCCTGGGAGCCACCCGCTTCCTTACAAGGACTGCCCCTTTGTATAGTTGCTCTGAGGTTCCACCTCCCAGACCCGTTACACTGTCACTCTCTGACAGCGGCATTTAACAGCACCGCGCCGGAAGCGCGTCACTTACCCTGCCCATCTGTGACCCCGTCACGTAATCGCGGGTCACTGATGGATGGGCATGACAACCCTGGGTCTGCAGCAGACCCCAGTGATTGTCATGTACTGACTCTATGAGCGCCACCTAGTGGTCGGCGCTCATAGCACAGGAGCATTTCTGCTACATAGAGCTGATCTGCTCATCCCCTGTATGTAGCAGAGGTGATTGGACAGTTGCTGCTTCTAGCCTCCTAATGAGACTATAGAAGCAAGCAAAAAGTGTAAAAAAAAAAAAAAAAAAAAATTAAAAATATAAAAAAAAAAAAATATATAAAAGTTTAAATCACCCCCCTTTCGCCCCATTCAAATTAAAATTCTAAAAATACCACCCACATACACATATTTGGTATTGCCGTGCTCAGAATCGCCCGATGTATCAATATAAAAAAATAATTAATCCGATCGGTAAACGGTGTAACGAGAAAAAAATTCTAAACGCCAGAATTACGTTTTTTGGTCACCGCAACATTGCAATAAAATGCAATAACGGGTGATCAAAACATCGGATCTACCCCAAAATGGTATCAATAAAAACTTCAGCTCGGCGTGCAAAAAATAAACCCGGCCCCAGATCCCAAAAAATGGAGACGCTACGGGTCTTGTAAAATGGCGCCATTTTATTTTTTAATTATGGCACTTTGCAAAGCACTTCATTAGTTTCTTTGGCGTCATATCCGTAAAATGATGATATTAAAGTGGCCTCCAGACCCTGCTTTTCCCCAGTGCAGGAGCGTTGCTGGGATCCTAAGAGATCAGGGACCCCAGCCCCAAAGTACATGTTTCCCCATATAACCTCCCTGCCACTTAAAAGAGGATTTATACATATATAATTACAGTATACCACTGTTACTAATCTAAAATACACTATACAAAGACCAATATTCCCAAAATTACTACTATACAAGGCCAAAATGATCCTGCTACACAATGTCCTCTACCATCACCACCACACAGTGACTCCATATATGAAAGAAAACCCCGCAGGGTAAAAGACCATCAAAGGAGTCCAGGGAGTATAAAATCTATCATATTTATTCAGCAATAGAAGAATAGGATGATGGGGGAAGGGACACAACACATATGTGATTGTTAGACATGTAAGCAAAAAAAAGCAAGGCACGCAAGGAAGGGGCCATTCCAGGTATAATGGCTGTCTATAGTATCATCATGGGTGTACTAAAATATCCCAAAATAGACACCGCATATATTCCACTGGGGGCAACAGTCATCATATGCAGGTGCATCTCACTAAATTACAATATCATCAAAAAGTTAATTTATTGGAGTTCTTCAATACAAAAAGTGAAACTCCTATATTATATAGAGTCATTACAGACAGAGAGATCTATTTCAAGTGTTTATTTCTGTTAATGTTGACGATTATGGCTTACAGCCAATGAAAACACTAAAGTTAATATCTCAGTAAATTAGAATAATTAACAAAAAGCACCTGCAACGGCTTCCTAAGTGTTTAAAAATGTCTCATAGTCTGTTTCAGTAGGCTCCACAATCATGGGGAAGACTGCTGACTTTACAAATGCCAAGAAGGCAGTCATTGACACCATCAACAAGGTCCCAGAGTTCCAATTTTCCTTTGGAAATCAAGGTCCCAGAGACTGGAAGAAGAGTGAAGAGGCCACAATCCAAGCTGCTGGAGGCCTAGTGTGAAGTTTCCACTATCAGTGATGGTTTGGGGAGCCATGTCATCTGCTGGTGTAGGTCCACTGTGTTTTATCAAGACCAAAGTCAGCGCAGCCGTCTACCAGGACATTTTACAGCACTTCATGCTTCCCTCTGCCGGCAAATGGAAATGTCATTCTCCAGCAGGACTTGGCCCCTGTCCACACTGCTAAAAGTACCAATACCTGGTTTAAAGACAACAGCATCACTCTGCTTAATTGGCCAGCAAATTCACCTGAACTTAGCCCCATAGAGAAACTATGGGGTATTGTCAAGAGGAAGATGAGACACCAGACCCAACAATGCTGTCGAGCTGAAGGCTGCTATCAAAGCCACCTGGGCTTCCATAACACCTCAGCAGTGCCACAGGCTGATCGCCTCCATGCCACGCCGCATTGATGCAGTAATTGATGCAAAAGGAGCCTGACCAAGTATTGAGGGCATTTACTGAACATACATTTCAGTAGGCCAACATTTCGGATTTTAAAAACATTTTTCAAGCCGATGTTATGAAGTATTTTAATTTACTGAGATAATGACTTTTGTGATTTCATTGGCGGTAAGCCATAATCAGTGGCGTACCGCCAATGGTGGCAGGCCACACCACTGCTATGGGGCCCGTGAGCCTCGGGGGAGCGAGGAGGATAGGTGAGTATTGGGGGGGTGGGAGGTTGCGGCGGCGGAGGAGCGGGCACACGCAGTAGCGGCTGCTGTAGCTACCACGTGTGCCTGCTGCTAAAGGGACATGAATATTCCCTCTTCTCCACTTCCATGGGCGTGGAGAAGAGGGAATATTCATTCTCTTTAGTAGCGGGCACGGAGGAGCGCTGAGCCATGGCTCCTGCTTACAGTGCCCGCTACCAAAGAGAATGCATATTCATGCTTGTCAACGCTCATAGTCCCGGCGTGGAGAGGAGTGAATATGCTGGCAGCAGCAGCAGCTCACCTCAGCAACTGAGAGCGCGCACTGCTCAGATACCAACATGAGCTGCTGGCAGACAGAACACAGCAGCTCTGGAGCAGAGGTGAGGAAGGAAGGGGAGTATAAGTGTTTATTTTTTGTGTGTGCAGTGATGGGGCCACACATACCAGGATTGGGGAGTGAGGAGGCCATACATACCAAGATTGGGGGATGAGGGGGCTATGCATACCAGGATTGGGGGATGAGGGGGCCATGCATACCAGGATTGGGGGGATGAGGAGGCCACACATACCATTCCTGACCCCATTTCTGGCGATTGGATATTTCCCTGGATCTGGTGTATCCTGCTGCATATTGCTGTATATAACATAGGTTTACTTTATGTGAACAATGGCCAAATAGCTGTTGGCTGAGAACTCGTCCTGTATGATAAAATCTGCGATGGAGGTTCCTAATACGGCTTCCAACGAAGATGGGACATCATCCAAATGTGTATAAGAACTAGCGAGTGATAAAGGAGACAATGGCTGGTAGGTAATAAGTCATTACCTGTCTGCCAATATCTTCTTCTGGAAGACTTCAAGATATCATGTATTACATATTACATATTATTCTGAAAGCGAACCATGTAATACCACATGTGTCCTGGAGAGGCCACTACGTCCAGCAAAACACAGCTGATTGCTGAGGGTGTTCACTGCCGGACCCCCGACTATCAACTGATCGCCTGCAAGTCCTCATTTGGGGACAGGAGCTGTTCACACTTGGCATATTTTGAGGTTCATGAGGGGAGGACAGTAGCCGGATATAGACTTTTTCTATAAAGTCAGATTAAAGGGGTTTTCAGGAATGTTTTATGTAATATATAGGAGGTTCCCAGTGGTAGAGAAAACACACAGAGCTTTACTTTCTCCTGCTGCTCCAGCTCTGGATCTTCAGCGCTTCCTGTGCTCTATTGTGACAGGCTGCAGGGGTGATGGCTCAACTTCAGCACACATCATTGCTGCAGCCAATCACTGAGCTTAGAAGCTCTGTCAGCATGGCCCACTGAGCCAAGTGATTGGCTGCAGAGCTGCAGTCATGATGTCACCCTTGAAGCCTGTGACTAAAGATCAGCGGCAGCGGTGAAGTGCTGGAGCTGGAGCAGGAGGTAGTAAAGCTTCATCTGTTCTACTTAAGTGACGATTTATAGGATTTATATTTAAGTGATGAAAAAAAATTCTGAAATTTGTAAAAAAAAATAATAAAAATAATTTGCTTGTGTCGCCACTTTCCGAGATCCGAAAGCCGTGGCGTTTTTTCATTTTTCGGGAATGGGGCGGCGTGAGGGCTGGTTTTTTGCACCACAAACTGATGGTTATATTGATATCATTTTGGGGTATATACAATGTTTTGATTGCCTGTTATTATTTATTTTTTTCTTGTTGCAACGACTGAAAATCTGTAATTCTGGCATTTTATGTAATTTTCTAGTTACGCCGTTTACTAAATGGATTAATTTATTTTATATTTTGATGGATCTGACTTTTACAAACGCAGCGATACCAAATATGTGTATTTTTTAAAATGTTTTATAATTCTTAATTTTTAATGGTGGGAAAACTGGGATGATTTGAACTTTTATACTTTTTTGATTTTTTTTTTTTTACTTTTCACTGTATTTGTTAGTCTCTTTAGGGGGCTTGAATCTGCAATCATCTGATTGCTTGTGTTATATACAGCATTGCTATATATAGCAGAAATCACGGTCTCCTATGAACACTAGCAACAGGCTGGCTGTCACAGGAATACAGTGATGACAGACAGTGTGCAGTGATGGGGCCACACATACCAGGATTGGGGGGGGTGAGGAGGCCCCACATACCAGGATTGGGGGATGAGGAGGCCATGCATACCAGGATTGGGGGTTGAGGGGTCCACACACACCAGGGGATTGGGGGATGAGAAGGCCACACATACCAGGATTGGGGGATGAGGAGGCCACACATTCCAGGATTGGGGGATGAGGAGGCCACACATACCGGGATTGGGGGATGAGGAGGCCACACATACCAAGATTGGGGGATGAGGAGGCCACACATACCAGGATTGGAGGATGAGGAGGCCACACATACCAGGATTGGGGTATGAGGAGGCCACACATACCAGGATTGGGGGATGAAGGGGCCACGCATACCAGGATTGGGGGATGAGGGGTGCCATATGTACCAGGATTGGGGGATGAGGGGTGCCATACATACCAGGATTGGTGATGAGGGGTGCCATACATACTAGGATAGTGAAATTTTCCAGTAGCTGCTGCCTTTCCTACCCTAGGCTTATACTCAACTCAATACTTTTTCCCAGTTTTTTTGTGGTAAAATTAGGGGCCTCGGCTTATACTCGGGTCGTCTTATTTAAAACATACAGTATTTTAAAATCAGTGAGTACGTGGTGCCCATAATACTGCAGGACTGTGTGGTACATTATACTGTATGTGGGCTGCATTTTACCCTTTGGGGTGTGAAATATACTGTATGGAGGACTATGGGGAGTACATTATATTCTATCGAGGACCATGGGAAGTTCATTATACTATATGGAGGATTATGGGGGGTGCATTATACTATATGGAGGATTTTGGAGGGTGCATTATACTATATGGAGGATTATGGGTGGCATATTATACTATATGGAAGTCTATGTGGGGCCATTATGATATTTTGAGGGCTTTGTGGCGGGCCGTTATACTGTATGAAAGCAATTATACGGTGTGAAGGTTTGTGTGGGGTCCATCATACTGTTTGGAGGGCTGTGTGGGGTCATTATACTGTTTGGAGGGCTAGTGTGGGCCATTATACTGTATATAGGCCCATTATACTGTATGGAGGGCTGTGTGGGAGTCACAGTTGGGGGAATCATACAGTGTTAGGGTCACCATACTTTGCCTTGGGAGTTGAAGTGGGGTACAATAAGGTCATTATACTGTTCATGTAGAGGCTAATGTGGAGGAATGCACCATGGGGGTATCATACTATGTTTGGGGGGTACTTTTATTGGCATCATACTTCATGGGGGCAATGAAAGAGGGATCTAGGACTTCAGTAGGAGGAACATTAGAAAAGCGAAGTAAAGGCTGGAAAGTTGTGAGATCGGCTCTTCTGTGACACAGACAAATATTTCTTTATTTTTTTGGTGGGGGGGTCCAATTAGAGCTTCTGCTATGGGGCCTCATGATTTCTATGTGCGCCCCTGGCCATAATCAACATTAATAGAAATAAACACTTGAAATAGATCACTTTGATTGTAATGACTTTATATAATATATGAGTTTCATTTTCAGCATTGAAGAACTAAAATAAATAAACTTTTTGATGATATTCTAATTTAGTGAGATGCCCCCGTATATATAAGGGGTGTGGGTGCCATCATACTATAAGGGGCTATGGGAGTCATCATGCTATATATAAGGGGCAGTGGGGCCATCATATTATATAAAATGGGGAGAGGGTGCCAGAATACAGTTTATAAGGGGCTGTGGGGCCATCATACAGTATAAAGGGAGCTGTAGGGGCCATAATATAGTGTACAAGTGGGTGTGGGGGCCATCATACAATATATATTGAGCTGCGGGGGCCATCATACAGTACTGTATATATGGGGCTGTGAGGGCCATTATACAGGATATAGGAAGTTGTAGGGACCATCATGCCAGTTATAAGGAGTTGTAGAGACCATCATACAGTGCATAGGGAGCTGTGGGGACCATCAGACAATGCATAGGGAGCTGTGGAGACCATCATACAGTGCATAGGGAGCTGTGGGGACCATCATACAGGGCATAGGGAGCTGTGGGGACCATCAGACAATGCATAGGGAGCTGTGGAGACCATCATACAGGGCATAGGGAGCTGTGGGGACCATCAGACAATGCATAGGGAGCTGTGGAGACCGTCATACAGTGCATAGTGAGCTGTGGGGACCATTATGCAGTGCATAGAGAGCTGTGGGGACCATTATGCAGTGCATAGAGAGCTGTGGGGATCATCATACAGTGCATAGGGAGATGTGGGGACCATCATACAGGGCATAGGGAGCTGTGGGGACCATTATGCAGTGCATAGGGAGCTGTGGGGACCATTATGCAGTGCATAGGGAGCTGTGGGGACCATTATGCAGTGCATAGATAGCTGTGGGGACCATCATACAGTGCCTATGGAGCTGTGGGGACCATCATACAGTGCATAGGGAGATGTGGGGACCATCATACAGGGCATAGGGAGGTGTGGGGACCTTTATGCAGTGCATAGGGAGCTGTGGGGACCATCATACCGAGCGTAGGGAGCTGCAGGGACCATCATACAGTACATAAAGAGCCGTGGGGACCATCATACAGTGTATAAGGAGCCGTGGGTACCATCATACAGTGCTTAAGGAGCTGCGGGGACCATCATGCAGTGCGTAGAGAGCTATGAGGACCATCATACAATGCATAGGGAGCTGTGGAGACCATCATACAATGCTTAGGGAGCTGTGAAGACCATCATACAGTGCATAGGGCACTGTGGGGACCATCATACAGAGCGTAGGGAGCTGTGGGGACCATCATACAGAGCATAGGGAGCTGTGGGGACCATCATATAGTGTCTAGGGAGCTGTGGGGACCCTCATACAGTGTCTAGGGAACTGTGGGGACCTCATACAGTATCTAAGGAGCTGTGGGGACCATCATACAGTGTGTAGGGAGCTGTGGGGACCATCATACAGTGTATAGGGAAGTATGAGGACCATCATACAGTATCTAAGGAGCTGTGGGGACCATCATACAGTGCATAGTGAGCTGTGGGTACCATTATACAGAGCGTAGATAGCTGTGGGGACCATCATCCAGTGCATAGGGAGCTGTGGGTTCCATCATGCAGAGCGTAGATAGCTGTGGGGACCATCATACAGTGCAGAGGTAGCTGTGGGGACCATGATACAGTGCATATGGAACTGTGGGTACCATCATACAGGGCATAGGGAGCTGTGGGGACCATTATGCAGTGCATACGGAGCTGTGGGGACCATCATACAGGGTATAGGGAGCTATGGGGATTATCATACAGTGTATAGGGATCTGTGGGGACCATCATATAGTGCGTAGGGCAGGGGCGGAACTACCGCCCGTGCAGCCGGTTCATTGAACGGGGGCCCCGAGGGAGAGGGGGCCCCTCCAGCAGGGCCGCCATCAGGGCATGACTGCCCTGACTCCAGTATGGGGCCCGGCCGGTAGGGGCCCCCTCGGGGGCCCCCCTCTTGTGCGTCTCTCTCCTCATGGGGCCCCCGGCCCCATGCTATGCGCCGGGTCCGGGACATTTCAGCGCTGAGCTGCGCTGTTGCAGCAGCGACTTCATGATTCCCCTGACTTCCGGTCATGTGACGGTGCCGTCACATGGCCGGAAGTCAGGAGAACCTGCTGTCAGCGATTTGGACGAGCGCCAGGATTCTGCAGGGATCGCATGGGGGTAAGTATAACAAGTTTTTTTTTTTTTAAAATACAATTAACTAGGAGTGGAGAGATGGGAGATGCACATGTGTGTGTGTGTGTGTGTGTGGGGGGGGAGATGGGAGATGCACATGTGTGTGTGTGTGGGGGGGGGGAGATGGGAGATGCACATGTGTGTGTGTGTGTGGGGGGGAGATGGGAGATGCACATGTGTGTGTGTGGGGGGGAGATGGGAGATGCACATGTGTGTGTGGGGGGGGGGATGGGAGATGCACATGTGTGTGTGGGGGGAGATGGGAGATGCACATGTGTGGGGGGGGAGATGGGAGATGCACATGTGTGTGTGGGGGGGGAGATGGGAGATGCACATGTGTGTGTGGGGGGGGAGATGGGAGATGCACATGTGTGTGTGGGGGGGGAGATGGGAGATGCACATGTGTGTGTGGGGGGGGGATGGGAGATGCACATGTGTGTGTGGGGGGGGAGATGGGAGATGCACATGTGTGTGTGGGGGGAGATGGGAGATGCACATGTGTGTGTGGGGGGGGGAGATGGGAGATGCACATGTGTGTGTGGGGGGGGATGGGAGATGCACATGTGTGTGGGGGGGGATGGGAGATGCACATGTGTGTGGGGGGGAGATGGGAGATGCACATGTGTGTGGGGGGGGAGATGGGAGATGCACATGTGTGTGTGGGGGGAGATGGGAGATGCACATGTGTGTGGGGGGGTGGGAGATGCACATGTGTGGGGGGGGGAGATGGGAGATGCACATGTGTGTGTGGGGGGAGATGGGAGATGCACATGTGTGTGGGGGGGGAGATGGGAGATGCACATGTGTGTGTGGGGGGAGATGGGAGATGCACATGTGTGTGGGGGGGTGGGAGATGCACATGTGTGGGGGGGGGGGATGGGAGATGCACATGTGTGTGTGGGGGGGGGGGAGATGGGAGATGCACATGTGTGTGTGGGGGGAGATGGGAGATGCACATGTGTGTGTGTGGGGGGGGGAGATGGGAGATGCACATGTGTGTGTGGGGGGAGATGGGAGATGCACATGTGTGTGTGTGTGGGGGGAGGAGATGGGAGATGCACATGTGTGTGTGGGGGGGAGATGGGAGATGCACATGTGTGTGTGGGGGGGAGATGGGAGATGCACATGTGTGTGTGTGTGTGTGGGGGAGATGGGAGATGCACATGTGTGTGGGGGGGGGAGATGGGAGATGCACATGTGTGTGTGGGGGGAGATGGGAGATGCACATGTGTGTGGGGGGGTGGGAGATGCACATGTGTGGGGGGGGAGATGGGAGATGCACATGTGTGTGTGTGGGGGGGGGAGATGGGAGATGCACATGTGTGTGTGGGGGGAGATGGGAGATGCACATGTGTGTGTGTGTGGGGGGGAGATGGGAGATGCACATGTGTGTGTGGGGGGAGATGGGAGATGCACATGTGTGTGTGTGTGGGGGGGGAGATGGGAGATGCACATGTGTGTGTGGGGGGAGATGGGAGATGCACATGTGTGTGTGTGTGGGGGGGGGAGATGGGAGATGCACATGTGTGTGTGGGGGGGGAGATGGGAGATGCACATGTGTGTGTGTGTGGGGGGGAGATGGGAGATGCACATGTGTGTGGGGGGGGGGGATGGGAGATGCACATGTGTGTGGGGGGGGAGATGGGAGATGCACATGTGTGTGTGGGGGGAGATGGGAGATGCACATGTGTGTGTGGGGGGAGATGGGAGATGCACATGTGTGTGTGGGGGGAGATGGGAGATGCACATGTGTGTGTGGGGGGAGATAGGAGATGCACATGTGTGGGGGGGGAGATGGGAGATGCACATGTGTGGGGGGGGGGATGGGAGATGCACATGTGTGGGGGGGGGAGATGGGAGATGCACATGTGGGTGGGGATGAGAGAGGTGCACATGTGGTGGAGGGGGATGAGAGAGGTGCACATGTGGTGGAGGGGGATGAGAGAGGGGCACATGTGGGGGAGGTGGATGAGAGAGGGGCACATGTGGGGGAGGGGGTGAGAGATGTGCACATGGGGGGGATGAGAGCTGCACATGGGGGGGTTTGAGAGCTGCACATGGGGGAATTGGGAGTAGGGGGATAATGAGCTGCACATAACGAATGTGGGGTGGGGGAGAGTAAATGATAAATGATGATGGGGTGGGGAGAGCACGGACATGATATAATGAATTGGGGCAGGGGGTGCATGTAAATATTGAATGCGGGGAGCAGGAAGTATAGAGTAGGGGGCGTTGCGGATGCAGGAGTGTGACTGGTAACAAATTGGCGGAAAGAGTAGAGGTTCTAATTAAATTATATATTAAGTGCCTATTTACAGTTAATGGGGGCACAGTGGTGGATTACAATTTATATTTGGAATGGTAGGTTGCATAATAACTAACCATATATTGATGGTGGATGCATGTCTGTATTCAGCTGCGTAATGTAGAAGTTGGGGAATGTGCTCTAGATAACTGTGTTATTTTATGCAGAGACGAGTCCTGGCTGGAAGACGTGATGGCGGTCTGTGCTGGATGAAGGAGAAAAGCGAAGATGAAGGACTTCACCTAGAGACGTCACTGGTGAGTCAGTCTATTACATGTACACTGTGTATAATGTCACTGGTGATCACTGTATTACCTGTACACTGACACTATATACAGAGCTCCTGTGTATAATGTCACTGGTGATCACTGTATTACCTGTACACTGACACTATGTACAGAGCTCCTGTGTATAATTTCACTGGTGATCACTGTATTACCTGTACACTGACACTATATACAGAGCTCCTGTGTATAATGTCACTGGTGATCCCTGTATTACCTGTACACTGACACTATATACAGAGCTCCTGTGTATAATGTCACTGATGATCACTGTATTACCTGTACACTATATACAGAGCTCCTGTGTATAATGTCACTGGTGATCACTGTATTACCTGTACACTGACACTATATACAGAGCTCCTGTGTATAATTTCACTGGTGATCACTAGATTACCTGGACACTTACGTTATACATACCATGTATAGAGCTCCCGTGTATAATGACACTTATGGTAATATTAGTAATGTGGTGGTAATATTAGTAATGTAGTGGTAATATGTGGTCTGGTCATGGTGTGGCAGTTTTTCTCCCTTCTGTGTGGTATTATTCGGTCACTATGTTGTGGTAATATGTGGTCTGGTCATGGTGTGGCGGTATTCCCTGTATGTGGTATTATTGGTCATTTAAAAAAAAAATGTATATGACACATTCCCTTAAAGAAAACTAAATAAAAATATATCTAAAAAGAGTATTGGATATTTTAAGAAAATTTTAATAGGTTAGAGTAGGGCCCGCCCAGAAGAGTCTACCTTATCGTGGTGGCGGCTTTAAAAATCTTTTGGCCAAAACAAAAGCTGATGGCTATGTATGTGGCGCCGTCACATGGCCGAACGTCAGGAGAACCTGGTGGCAGCGACGTGGACGAGCGCCAGGATTCTGCAGGGATTGCATGGGGGTAAGTATAACAAGTTTTATTTTTTTTAAATACAATTAATTAACTAGGAGTGGGGGGAATCAGAGATGCACGGGGGGGGGTGAGAGATGCACATGGGGGGGTGAGAGATGCACATGGGGGGGTGAGAGATGCACATGGGGGGGGGTGAGAGATGCACATGGGGGGGTGAGAGATGCACATGGGGGGGATGAGAGATGCACATGGGGGGGATGAGAGATGCACGGGGGGTGAGAGCTGCACATGGGGGGGGTGAGAGATGCACATGGGGGTTATGTTTACATAACTTTGTTGCCTTATGAAGGGCAGGGGGGGGCCCCCCAAAATTTCTTGCACAGGGGCCCACTACAGTCTGTGTCCGCCCCTGGCGTAGGGAGCTGTGGGGACCATCATACAGTGTATAGGCATCTGTGGGGACCATCATATAGTGCGTAGGGAGCTGTGGGGACCATCATACAGTGCATACGGAGCTGTGGGGAACATCATACAGTACGTAGGGAGCTGTGGGGACCATCATGTAGTGTATAGGGATCTGTGGAGACCATCATACAGTGCGTAGGGAGCTGTGGGGACCATCATACAGTGCATACGGAGCTGTGGGGAACATCATACAGTACGTAGGGAACTGTGGGGACCATCATGTAGTGTATAGGGATCTGTGGGGACCATCATACAGTGCATAGGGAGCTGTGGGGACCATCATACAGTGTGTAGTGAGCTGTGGGACTATCATACAATATACAGGGTGCTATGGGGGCACTCAGGACATTATTTCTTTTAAATGGGTGCATCATCAGAAATTTCTTCTTTCACCACCCCGAAATCATCGTCCATAGACTTGAAGAAGAACTTTGTAGTTGGGTGTAGTTTGATTGTGGCTTTAAGGGGGCATTATTACTTAAAGGGGATACTCAACGGTATTTGTTGCTTGGAGGGAACACTTCAGATATTGAAACTTTCATAAGAGCATATCTGGCATTATTACTTGCTAGGTAGCACAGTGGGGTCTTTACTACTTTCTATGGGACGCTATTATTTTTATAGGTCCCCTCTATCTGGCACACAGTCTTTGTAGCATTAATTGGTGGAGGGTAATCATAGTAATGACATAATTTTTGAAGTATTGAGGTTCCTATTCCACGTCGGAAGAGCAGGCAGCTTGGGGAGGTTGTGCAGGGTGGGAATAGATGGGGACGGTGCTGGAAATGTGAGAAGTCAGATGGTCTTTGTACAGGGTGTTTTTTTATGTAGAGGCAATGGTCATATCATAATACTATGTACTCACTGTGTAGTGTTGATGGTAGAGGGCATTGTGTAGCGGGATTATTATTGCCTTGTATAGAAGTAATTTTGGGAATATTGGTCTTTCAGTTGTGTATTTTAGGTTAGCAACAATGGTGTACTGTAATTATATATGTATAGGTCCTCTTTTAAGTGGCGGGGAGGTTGTATGGGGAAACACCTACTTTGGGGCTTTGGCCCCTGATCTTTTAGGACCTTAGCAACGTCCCGGCATACAAGGGATATCGGGGGGCACAAAGTGTTCTGGAGGTTTCCTTTACAGTATGAAGCATTTTCCACACAGTATCCTTCCTGTGTAATATACTCCAAGACTGGTGAGGCGCACTGTCGCTCCCTATTTCACCATAACTCGGCCTCATCACTGCAGTGCTGATCAGCAGGTCTGCTTACTTGTTCTTCGGTTTCGCGCACTATGTCTTCCACTACTGGCGCCCTTGAACCCTTGCACTCGTGACTTCCACTAGTACATCATATTCAGTGCTGCTTTGGGGTCCGTAACTCGGCGTCCAATCCAAGGACCCTTCTCTGTAAGGCCACTCTGTCTCATCGGTCCAAAAAAGTCGGGCGCACTTCATGGCCGCCTCATATAGAATGAATGGAGCAGCATTTTAGCATGCGGACCACCGTTCCAACCTAAAGGGGATGAAGGTTCCTGTAGATTGGAGCTTGTTTTCATTGGACAACCCCTGTAATTTTTTATACACTGTTTCTGCATTTAAGTCTATTTTTTGGTAAATATTCGGTGACCTGGTGTAATTTGTGATGTGTTGTTCTTCACCTGAGGTTGTATTGACCTCATTTTATAACTTCTAAGGACCAGACTTTTTTTTAATATATCCTGAATAGAACACAATAGAATTGTATGGAAAACATTATTGTGTTCTTCACAATTCAAGGCAACGTGTCCTTATGAGATCTTTTTCTTGAAGGTATATGGCCCTCAGGTTCTTTATCACCATGCAATCTGAAGAGCCAACTTAGACTAAGAGTGGCCACCACTGGGCGTACACCATGGTGCAGCAAGGGCTAGCAATCTGTCCCTCCAATTGTGTGGGTACTTATTGCTTAGGGAATGTCAGTCCAATTCTTCTTTTTAAGAGGGTTCACTGTCTGTGCATCTCTGTGCCCGAAGAATATTAACCTGGTGTTACTGTATTACTGCTGCTCCAAGTGGCAAGCACATGGTTCTCTTAGAGACAGGGCCCTTGTTTAAACCCAAGTAGACTTGAATTGGAAAGGCCACTGGTCTGGACCAGGAGTCTGGTTGTGTCCGGTGATGGCGGCATGCACGGTTTCTATGTACGTGTCTGTGTGTAGTCAGAAAAGCATCTCAGTGGTGACCTAATAACTGCAAGGAGCGACGGAGGTGTTGGACAAAGGTAAACAAGTGGCTGCAGAACGGTTGGTAAATGTGGCCACTTCATGGGAATATTGGCCACTGATGACTGAGACCTCCCTCCTGGTTTGGTCCTGGAGCCCCCCAGCCACTTGTTGATCATCTTTCCTGTTTTTTACTGTTACACAAGACCCTGTGTCTCCTGTATTCTGCGGCTGCGTCCCGTTCTTCAGTCTTCTTTCTGTAGCATGGTGTGTACGACGTCCTGGATACAATGTTACTGCTCCATCACAGACTGAACCCCAGAACAATTGTCATGGAATTTGGTACCAGAGTTCTCTCTGTGTATGGAGCCCCCATATTTTGTGATTACTCTTATCATTCTCACTGTGTAAGGTGAAATCCAGGAAAAAAAAACACACAAAACAATATATATATATATATATATAATTAATTTTTTTATTGAAATAGCAATAAGCAACATTGTAATGAAAATATTACTGGTCCTTTAAGAAATTAAACTATGGTCACAGTCACTCTCAGATTGGCCCCGGTGGAGACCACAAAACGAGCTGCGGTCATTGGGGACCACCTGAGGGTCATTGGGACCCAAAGATCCAGAAGAAGGCAAAGAAACCCCCCCAAAAGAATTCTGATTCAAGGGGGAAAAAAATTCCTTCCTGACCCCATTTCTGGCGATCGGATATTTCCCTGGATCTCGTGTATCCTGCTGCATATTGCTGTATATAACATAGGCTTACGTCATGTGAACAATGGCCAAATAGCTGTTGGCTGAGAACTCGTCCTATATGATAAAATCTGCGATGGACGTTCCTAATACGGCTTCCAACGAAGATGTGAAATCATCCAAATGTGTATAAGAACTAGCGAGTGATAAAGGAGACAATGGCTGGTAGGTAATAAGTCATTACCTGTCTGCCAATATCTTCTTCTGGAAGACTTCAAGATATCATGTATTACATATTACATATTATTCTGAAAGTGAACCATGTAATATCACATGTGTCCTGGAGAGGCCGCTACGTCCAGCAAAACACAGCTGATTGCTGAGGGGGTTCACAGCCAGACCCCCGACTATCAACTGATCGCCTGCAAGTCCTCATTTGGGGACAGGAGTTGTTCACACTTGGCATATTTTGTGATTCATGAGGGGAGGACAGTAGCCGGATATAGACTTTTTCTATAAAGTCAGATTAAAGGGGTTTTCAGGAATGTTTTTATGTAATATATAGGAGGTTCCCAGTGGTGGAGAAAACACACAGAGCTTTACTTTCTCCTGCTGCTCCAGCTCTGGATCTTCAGCGCTTCCTGTGCCCTATTGTGACTGGCTGCAGGGGTGATGGCTCAACTTCAGCACACATCAATGCTGCAGCCAATCACTGAGCTTAGAAGCTCTGTCAGGGTGGCCCACTGAGCCAAAGATCAGCGGCAGCGGTGAAGTGCTGGAGCTGGAGCAGGAGGTAGTAAAGCTTCATCTCTTCTACTTAAGTGACGATTTATAGGATTTATATTTAAGTGATGAAAAAAATTCAGAAATTTGTAAAAAAAAATAATAAAAATAATTTGCTTGTGTCGCCACTTTCCGAGATCCGAAAGCCGCTGCGTTTTCATGTTTCAGGAATGGGGCTGCGTGAGGGCGAGTTTTTTGCACCACAAACTGATGGTTATATTGATATCATTTTGGGGTATATACAATGTTTTGATTGTCTGTTATTATATATTTTTTTCTTGTTGCAACGACTGAAAATCTGTAATTCTGGCATTTTATTTAATGTTCTAGTTACGCCGTTTACTAAATGGATTAATTTATTTTATATTTTGATGGATCTGACTTTTACAAACGCAGCGATACCAAATATGTGTATTTTTTAAATGTTTTATATTTCTTAATTTTTAATGGGGGGAAACTGGGATGATTTGAACTTTTATACTTTTTTCATTTTTTTTTTACTTTTCAGTGTATTTGTTCGTCTCTTTAGGGGGCTTGAACCTGCAATCATCTGATTGCTTGTGCTATATACAGCATTGCTATATATAGCAGAGATCACGGTCTCCTATGAACACTAGCAACAGGCTGGCTGTCACAGTAATCCAGTGATGACAGACACAGGGATCTTCAGTGATCAAGTCACGGGTGCGCCAATGAAGAGATGGAATGGTGCACCCCCTGCTGGCGCACATTAAATGCCGCTGTCACACACTGATAGCAAGATTTAATAGGCTAACTGTCGTGGGCAGAGCTCCGCTCAACCTGCGACTGTTAGAGGCATATGATTGCTGAATAACACAGCCATCATCTGCCGAGAAAGATGCAGACTCGGCGTGTGAGCCTGCAAGAAATGCGGGGAGCAGAATTATGACGGATATTGTCCTTCATAAGTTAAGATGCATTTCTTGGTTAAAGAGTGACCGTCAATAACTGTATTTTCTAGACTATATGACGCACTTTTTAACAACAAAAAATCTTGCTGAGTATTGTGTGCGTCCTATAGACCAGAAGCAGCGTCCTATCAAGTATGCTTATCATGTGTCTGGCACCTGCCGGAGCAGATTTCAGCTGATCGTGGGGGCGCCAGGTGTCAGACCCTCCGATCTCATACTGATCAGCTATCTTACAGATAGGTCATCAATTCTTAAGTCCCAAATAACCCTTTAAGGGGACTGGGAATGAAATCACCACCAAGGCACCAACAGAATAATAAATATGTCCTTGTATAAACTGTTGGTTCATTATAAGCTCATTTTCTACACAATGCAGAAATGAATGATTTATACAGGGGCATCTTTATAAACTCATTACACAGTGGTATTTCACAATGGTGGTGGTTTAGGGGCCTGAAATGAAGTGATGGGTTACCTTTAATACATACGTGAACATTCACACACATACACACTCACCTCAACACACACACATACATACACACACAGACACAAATACACACTCACCTCTCTACACATACAATAAACACACAGGCACACACCCCTTCAGTGCTGCAGTGCTCGGTACAAAAACACACAGACCGTTAGTCCAGGGACACACAAACCATCACACAGCCACCCCTTTATTGAAAGGGTCACAGAGACACACCCCTTCATTTCTGGGGTCACAGACACACATCCCTTTGGTGCTGAGGTCACACAAACAGACACAAACACACACCTTCAGTGCTGGAGCCACACACACAGCCCTTCAGTGCTGCATTTCTGGGGACATGTGCATGTGTGCCAAACACACGTGCACACATCCCTTCAGTGCTGCAGTGTTGAGGACACAAACACACACCCCATTAGTGCAGGGACAGACAAACCATCACACATCCACCCCTTTATTGATGGGGCCATAGAGACACAGCCCTTCATTGCTGGGGTCACAGACACACATCCCTTTGGTGCTGAGGTCACACAAGCAGACACAGACACACACCTTCAGTGCTGGAGCCACACACACAGCCCTTCAGTGCTGCATTTCAGGGGACATGTACACATGTGCCAAACACACGTGCACACCCCTTCAGTGCTGCAGTGTTGAGGACACAAACACACACCCCATTAGCGCAGGGACGCACAAACCATCACACATCCACCCCTTTATTGATGGGGTCACAGTGATACCCCATCATTTCTGGAATCACAGACACACATCCCTTTGGTGCTGAGGTCACACAAACCGACACAGACACACACTTTCAGTGCTGAGGCCACACACACAGCCCTTCAGTGCTGCATTTCTGGAGACATGTACATGTGTGCCAAACACACGTGCACACACCCCTTCAGTGCTGCAGTGTTGAGGACAGAAACACACACCCCATTAGTGCAGGGACACACAAACCATCACACAGCCACCTCTTTATTGATGGGGCCATAGAGACACAGCCCTTCATTGCTGGGGTCACAGACACACATCCCTTTGGTGCTGAGGTCACACAAACAGACACAGACACACACCTTCAGTGCTGGAGCCACACACACAGCCCTTCAGTGCTGCATTTCAGGGGACATGTACACATGTGCCAAACACACGTGCACACACCCCTTCAGTGTTGCAGTGATGAGGAAACAAGCATACACCCCATTAATGCAGGGACACGCAAACCATCACACAGCCTCCCCGTTATTGATGGGGCCATAGAGACACACATCTTTATTGCTGGGGTCACAGACACACATCCCTTTGGTGCTGAGGTCACACAAACAGATACAGACACACACCTTCAGTGCTGGGGCCACACACACAGCCCTTCAATGCTGCATTTCAGTGGACATGTACGTGTGTGCCAAACACACGAGCACAAACCCCTTCAGTGCTGCAGTGTTGAGGAAACAAGCACAAACCCCATTAGTGCAGAGACACTCAAACCATCACACATCCACCCCTTTATTGATGGGGTCACAGAGACACCCCTTCATTTCTGGGGTCACAGACACACATCCCTTTGGTGCTGAGGTCACACAAACAGAAACAGACACACACTTTCAGTGCTGGGGCCACACTCACAGCCCTTCAGTGCTGCATTTCTGGAGACATGTACATGTGTGCCAAACACACATGCACACAACCCTTCAGTGCTGCAGTGTTGAGGACACAAACACACACCCCATTAATGCAGGGACACACAAACCATCACACAGCCACCCCTTTATTGATGGGGCCATAGAGACACAGCCCTTCGTTGCTGGGGTCACAGACACACATCCCTTTGGTGCTGAGGTCACACAAACAGACACAGACAAACACCTTCAGTGCTGGAGCCACACACACAACCCTTCAGTGCTTCATTTCAGGGGACATGTACACGTGTGCCAAACACACGTGCACACACCCCTTCAGTGTTGCAGTGATGAGGAAACAAGCACACACCCCATTAGTGCAGGGACACGCAAACCATCACACATCCTCCCCGTTATTGATGGGGCCATAGAGACACACATCTTTATTGCTGGGGTCACAGACACACATCCCTTTGGTGCTGAGGTCACACAAACAGACACAGACACACACCTTCAGTGCTGGGGCCACACACAGCCCTTCAGTGCTGCATTTCATGGGACATGTACACTTGTGCCAAACACACGTGCACACACCCCTTCAGTGCTGCAGTGTTGAGGACACAAACACCCACTCCATTAGTGCAGGGACACACAAACCATCACACATCCACCCCTTTATTGATGGGGCCATAGAGGCACACCCCTTCATTGCTGGGGTCACAGACACACATCCCTTTGGTGCTGAGGTCACACAGACAGACACAGACACACACCTTCAGTGCTGGGGCCACACACACAGCCCTTCAGTGCTGCATTTCAGGGGACATGTACACATGTGCTAAACACACGTGCACACACCCCTTCAGTGCTGCAGTGTTGAGGACACAAGCACACACCCCATTTGTGCAGGGACACACAAACCATCACACATCCACGCCTTTATTGATTGGGTCACATAGACACCCCTTCATTTCTGGGGTCACAGACACACATCCCTTTCGTGCTGAGGTCACACAAACATACACAGACACACACTTTCATTGCTGGGGCCACACACACAGCCCTTCAGTGCTGCATTTCTCGAGACATGTACATGTGTGCCAAACATACGTGCACACACCCCTTCAGTGCTGCAGTGTTGAGGACACAAACACACACCCCATTAGTGCAGGGACACACAAACCATCACACAGTCACCCCTTTATTGATGGGGCCATAGAGACTCAGCCCTTTATTGCTGGGGTCACAGACACACATCCCTTTGGTGCTGAGGTCACACAAACAGACACAGACACACACCTTCAGTGCTGGAGCCACACACACAGCCCTTCAGTGCTGCATTTCAGGGGACATGTACACGTGTGCCAAACACACGTGCACACACCCCTTCAGTGTTGCAGTGTTGAGGAAACAAGCAACACCCCATTAGTGCAGGGACACGCAAACCATCACACAGCCTCCCCGTTATTGATGGGGCCATAGAAACACACATCTTTATTGCTGGGGTCACAGACACACATCCCTTTGGTGCTGAGGTCACACAAACAGACACACACCTTCAGTGCTGGGGCCACCCACACAGCCCTTCAGTGCTGCATTTCAGGGGACATGTACACATGTGCCAAACACACGTGCACACACCCCTTCAGTGCTGCAGTGTTGAGGACACAAACACACACCCCATTAGTGCAGGGACACACAAACCATCACACATCCACCCCTTTCTTGATGGGGTCATAGAGACACCCCTTCATTTCTGGGGTCACAGACACACATCCCTTTGGTGCTGAGGTCACACAAACAGAAACAGACACACACTTTCAGTGCTGGGGCCACACTCACAGCCCTTCAGTGCTGCATTTCTGGAGACATGTACATGTGTGGCAAACACACATGCACACACCCCTTCAGTGCTGCAGTGTTGAGGACACAAACACACACCCCATTAGTGCAGGGACACACAAACCATCACACAGCCACCCCTTTATTGATGGGGCCATAGAGACACAGCCCTTCATTGCTGGGGTCACAGACACACATCCCTTTGGTGCTGAGGTCACACAAACAGACACAGACAAACACCTTCAGTGCTGGAGCCACACACACAACCCTTCAGTGCTTCATTTCAGGGGACATGTACACGTGTGCCAAACACACGTGCACACACCCCTTCAGTGTTGCAGTGATGAGGAAACAAGCACACACCCCATTAGTGCAGGGACACGCAAACCATCACACAGCCTCCCCGTTATTGATGGGGCCATAGAGACACACATCTTTATTGCTGGGGTCACAGACACACATCCCTTTGGTGCTGAGGTCACACAAACAGACACACATCTTCAGTACTGGGGCCACACACACAGCCCTTCAGTGCTGCATTTCATGGGACATGTACACTTGTGCCAAACACTCGTGCACACACCCCTTCAGTGCTGCAGTGTTGAGGACAGAAACACCCACCCCATTAGTGCAGGGACGCACAAACCATCACACATCCTCCCCTTTATTGATGGGGTCACAGTGATACCCCATTATTTCTGGAATCACAGACACACATCCCTTTGGTGCTGAGGTCACACAAACCGACACAGACACACACTTTCAGTGCTGAGGCCACACACACAGCCCTTCAGTGCTGCATTTCTGGAGACATGTACATGTGTGCCAAACACACGTGCACACACCCCTTCAGTGCTGCAGTGTTGAGGACAGAAACACACACCCCATTAGTGCAGGGACACACAAACCATCACACAACCACCCCTTTATTGATGGGGCCATAGAGACACAGCCCTTCATTGCTGGGGTCACAGACACACATCCCTTTGGTGCTGAGGTCACACAAACAGACACAGACACACACCTTCAGTGCTGGAGCCACACACACAGCCCTTCAGTGCTGCATTTCATGGGACATGACCACATGTGCCAAACACACGTGCACACACCCCTTCAGTGTTGCAGTGATGAGGAAACAAGCACACACCCCATTAGTGCAGGGACACGCAAACCATCACACAGCCTCCCCGTTATTGATGGGGTCATAGAGACACACATCTTTATTGCTGGGGTCACAGACACACATCCCTTTGGTGCTGAGGTCACACAAACAGACACAGACACACACCTTCAGTGCTGGGGCCACACACACAGCCCTTCAGTGCTGCATTTCAGTGGACATGTACGTGTGTGCCAAACACACGAGCACAAACCCCTTCAGTGCTGCAGTGTTGAGGACACAAGCACAAACCCCATTAGTGCATGGACACACAAACCATCACACATCCACCTCTTTATTGATGGGGCCATAGAGGCACACCCCTTCATTGCTGGGGTCACAGACACACATCCCTTTGGTGCTGAGGTCACACAGACAGACACAGACACACACCTTCAGTGCTGGGGCCACACACACAGCCCTTCAGTGCTGCATTTCAGGGGACATGTACACATGTGCCAAACACACGTGCACACACCCCTTCAGTGCTGCAGTGTTGAGGACACAAGCACACACCCCATTTGTGCAGGGACACACAAACCATCACACATCCACCCCTTTATTGATTGGGTCACATAGACACCCCTTCATTTCTGGGGTCACAGACACACATCCCTTTGGTGCTGAGGTCACACAAACAGACACAGACACACACTTTCATTGCTGGGGCCACACACACAGCCCTTCAGTGCTGCATTTCTCGAGACATGTACATGTGTGCCAAACACACGTGCACACACCCCTTCAGTGTTGCAGTGTTGAGGAAACAAGCAACACCCCATTAGTGCAGGGACACGCAAACCATCACACAGCCTCCCCGTTATTGATGGGGCCATAGAGACACACATCTTTATGGCTGGGGTCACAGACACACATCCCTTTGGTGCTGAGGTCACACAAACAGACACACACCTTCAGTGCTGGGGCCACCCACACAGCCCTTCAGTGCTGCATTTCAGGGATCATGTACACATGTGCCAAACACACGTGCACACACCCCTTCAGTGCTGCAGTGTTGAGGACACAAACACACACCCCATTAGTGCAGGGACACACAAACCATCACACATCCACCCCTTTATTGATGGGTTCACAGAGACACCTCATTCATTTCTGGGGTCACAGACACACATCCCTTTGGTGCTGAGGTCACACAAACAGAAACAGACACACACTTTCAGTGCTGGGGCCACACTCACAGCCCTTCAGTGCTGCATTTCTGGAGACATGTACATGTGTGGCAAACACACATGCACACACCCCTTCAGTGCTGCAGTGTTGAGGACACAAACACACACCCCATTAGTGCAGGGACACACAAACCATCACACAGCCACCCCTTTATTGATGGGGCCATAGAGACACAGCCCTTCGTTGCTGGGGTCACAGACACACATCCCTTTGGTGCTGAGGTCACACAAACAGACACAGACAAACACCTTCAGTGCTGGAGCCACACACACAACCCTTCAGTGCTTCATTTCAGGGGACATGTACACGTGTGCCAAACACACGTGCACACACCCCTTCAGTGTTGCAGTGATGAGGAAACAAGCACACACCCCATTAGTGCAGGGACACGCAAACCATCACACAGCCTCCCCGTTATTGATGGGGCCATAGAGACACACATCTTTATTGCTGGGGTCACAGACACACATCCCTTTGGTGCTGAGGTCACACAAACAGACACAGACACACACCTTCAGTGCTGGGGCCACACACACAGCCCTTCAGTGCTGCATTTCATGGGACATGTACACTTGTGCCAAACACACGTGCACACACCCCTTCAGTGCTGCAGTGTTGAGGACACAAACACCCACCCCATTAGTGCAGGGACACACAAACCATCACACAACCACCCCTTTATTGATGGGGCCATTGAGACTCACCCCTTCATTGCTAGGGTCACAGACACACATCCCTTTGGTGCTGAGGTCACACAAACAGACACAGACACACACTTTCATTGCTGGGGCCACACACACAGCCCTTCAGTGCTGCATTTCAGGGGACATGTACACGTGTGCCAAACACACGTGCACACACCCCTTCAGTGTTGCAGTGTTGAGGAAACAAGCAACACCCCATTAGTGCAGGGACACGCAAACCATCACACAGCCTCCCCGTTATTGATGGGGCCATAGAAACACACATCTTTATTGCTGGAGTCACAGACACACATCCCTTTGGTTCTGAGGTCACACAAACAGACACACACCTTCAGTGCTGGGGCCACCCACACAGCCCTTCAGTGCTGCATTTCAGGGGAAATGTACACATGTGCCAAACACACGTGCACACACCCCTTCAGTGCTGCAGTGTTGAGGACACAAACACACACCCCATTAGTGCAGGGACACACAAACCATCACACATCCACCCCTTTATTGATGGGGTCACAGAGACACCCCTTCATTTCTGGGGTCACAGACACACATCCCTTTGGTGCTGAGGTCACACAAACAGAAACAGACACACACTTTCAGTGCTGGGGCCACACTCACAGCCCTTTAGTGCTGCATTTCTGGAGACATGTACATGTGTGCCAAACACACATGCACACACCCCTTCAGTGCTGCAGTGTTGAGGACACAAACACACCCCATTAGTGCAGGGACACGCAAACCATCACACAGCCTCCCCATTATTGATGGGGCCATAGAGACACACATCTTTATTGCTGGGGTCACAGACACACATCCCTTTGGTGCTGAGGTCACACAAACAGACACAGACACACACCTTCAGTGCTGGGGCCACACACACAGCCCTTCAGTGCTGCATTTCATGGGACATGTACACTTGTGCCAAACACACGTGCACACACCCCTTCAGTGCTGCAGTGTTGAGGACACAAACACCCACCCCATTAGTGCAGGGACACACAAACCATCACACAACCACCCCTTTATTGATGGGGCCATAGAGACTCACCCCTTCATTGCTGGGGTCACAGACACACATCCCTTTGGTGCTGAGGTCACACAGACAGACACAGACACACACCTTTAGTGCTGGGGCCACACACTCAGCCCTTCAGTGCTGCATTTCAGGGGATATGTACACGTGTGCCAAACACACGTGCACACACCCCTTCAGTGCTGCAGTGTTGAGGACACAAGCACACACCCCATTTGTGCAGGGACACGCAAACCATCACACATCCACCCCTTTATTGATTGGGTCACAGACACCCCTTCATTTCTGGGGTCACAGACACACATCCCTTTGGTGCTGAGGTCACACAAACAGACACAGACACACACTTTCATTGCTGGGGCCACACACACAGCCCTTCAGTGCTGCATTTCTGGAGACATGTACATGTGTGCCAAACATACGTGCACACACTCCTTCAGTGCTGCAGTGTTGAAGACACAAACACACACCCCATTAGTGCAGGGACACACAAACCATCACACAGCCACCCCTTTATTGATGGGGCCATAGAGACACAGCCCTTTATTGCTGGGGTCACAGACACACATCCCTTTGGTGCTGGGGTCACACAAACAGAAACAGACACACACCTTCAGTGCTGGGGCCACACACACAGCCCTTCAGTGTTGCATTTCAGGGGACATGTACACGTGTGCCAAACACACGTGCACACACCCCTTCAGTGCTGCAGTGTTGAGGAAACAAGCACACACCCCTATAGTGCAGGGACACGCAAACCATCACACAGCCTCCCCGTTATTGATGGGGCCATAGAGACACACATCTTTATTGCTGGGGTCACAGACACACATCCCTTTGGTGCTGAGGTCACACAAACAGACACAGACACACACCTTCAGTGCCGGGGCCACACACACAGCCCTTCAGTGCTGCATTTCATGGGACATGTACACTTGTGCCAAACACACGTGCACACACCCCTTCAGTGCTGCAGTGTTGAGGACACAAACACACACCCCATTAGTGCAGGGACACACAAACCATCACACAGTCACCCCTTTATTGATGGGGCCATAGAGACTCACCCCTTCATTGCTGGGGTCACAGACACACATCCCTTTGGTGCTGAGGTCACACAGACAGACACAGACACACACCTTCAGTGCTGGGGCCACACACACAGCCCTTCAGTACTGCATTTCAGGGGAAATGTACACGTGTGCCAAACACATGTGCACACACCCCTTCAGTGCTGCAGTGTTGAGGACACAAACACACACCCCATTAGTGCAGGGACACGCAAACCATCACACAGCCACCCCTTTATTAATGGGGCCATAGAGACACAACCCCTTCGTTTCTGGGGTCACAGACACACATCCCTTTATTGGTGGGGTCACAGACACACATCCCTTTATTGGTGGGGTCATAAACACACATCCCTTTATTGGTGGGGCCACAGACACACATACTTTATTGGTGGGGTCACAGACACACATGCTTTTAGTGCTGGGGTCACAGACACACTTCCCTTTAGATCTGCGGTCACACAAACCTTCAATGCTGTGCCTACACTCACAGTCACATGCACGCACACCTACCTTCTTGCTGAATCCCAAAAAGTCTTCTCACTTGATAATTGCCGGACGTATGATAGTTACTCCACAGATCTCAGAGCAGCCTTGAGGAAGGTCAGGAAGAAAGAAAACAATGCAGCTAATAATCATGTGGAAATATCATGGGGATGAGGACACAGTCCATACAGCACACGCTGCAGATCTCTTCCTGATCCTACTCTGCTGTTTGTGCTGTGACACAATGCTGTGCAGCCAGTCCTCCTCCCTTTCCGATGTGACCTGATCCCCAGCGTTCAGTGATGAGCTACTTACCTGGACTGGTCCTCTTCAAGCTGTGACACAAGATGGCTCAGGAATAGAACTTTGTACATTCTGTAGCAGTTATGATGTCATGTGAGGTCTATGATGTCATGTTCTCGGTGCTGTCATGTGCTTTGTGATGTCATCATAACGGACACTGCTGTTTTATGTATCAAGTTTACACTTCAGGAAATAAATTACTAAACAAAAAAGTCACAGACTGCAAATATCCCACAGCCCCATGTTATAATTCATGACAGCTATTTAAATGAACCTTTATTTTAATCCATATAACCTACTGCTATATGAAAAAAACCTCGAGATCTGAACTGGAATTTAAATTGTCGTGCATGCAGCATGTAAGAGCATGTTCACACATGGCCACTAACCAGAAAAAAAACTAAGACCCAAATACAATACACTAACACCCTGCAGTAAATAAATAAATCGCAATAGTGCATGAAAATAATAAAGCGTACTTAGCTAACATAATTTTGATCGAAATAACGTATATTCCAAATATTGTACTCTATCTAACCCCTTTAAAGCATGGGGCGTAATAGTACCCACTAGGCTATCACCCCCGGTTCAGTGAGGGCTCCGGCGCTGAGCCCGCACTGAACCGGGCGCATGTCAGCTGATTTATACAGCTGACATGTGCCCCCAACAGCCGCGGGTGGAATCGCGATCCATCAGCGGCTGTTAACATGTTAAATGCCGCTTTCAATCTCTGACAGCGTCATTTAACAGCGCTGCGCCGGAAGCGCGTCACTTACCCCGCCCATCGGTGACCCCGTCACGTAATCGCGGGTCACTGATGGGTGGGCATGACAACCCTGGGTCTGCAGCAGACCCCAGTGATTGTCATGTACTGACGCTATGAGCGCCACCTAGTGGTCGGCGCTCATAGCACAGGAGCATTTCTGCTACATAGAGCTGATCTGCTCATCCCCTGTATGTAGCGGAGGTGATTGGACAGTTGCTGCTTCTAGCCTCCTAATGAGACTATAGAAGCAAGCAAAAAGTGTAAAAAAAAATGTTTTTAAAAATATAAAAAAAAATTAAAAATATATAAAAGTTTAAATCACCCCCCTTTCGCCCCATTCCAAATAACATTCAAGAATACCACCCAGATACACATATTTGGTATTGCCGTGCTCAGAATCGCCCGATCTATCAATATAAAAAAATAATTAATCCGATCGGTAAACGGCGTAACGAGAAAAAAATTCTAAATGCCAGAATTACGTTTTTTGGTCGCCGCAACATTGCAATAAAATGCAATAACGGGTGATCAAAACATCGGATCTACCCCAAAATGGTATCAATAATAACTTCAGCTCGGCGTGCAAAAAATAAACCCGGCCCCAGATCCCGAAAAATGGAGACGCTACGGGTCTTGTAAAATGGTTCCATTTTATTTTTTAATTATGGCACTTTGCAAAGCACTTCATTAGTTTCTTTGGCGTCATATCCATAAAATGATGATATTAAAGTGGCCTCCAGACCCTGCTTTTCCCCAGTGCAGGAGCGTTGCTGGGGTCCTAAGAGATCAGGGACCCCAGCCCCAAAGTACATGTTTCCCCATATAACCTCCCCGCCACTTAAAAGAGGATTTATACATATGTAATTACAGTATACCACTGTTACTAATCTAAAATACACTATACAAAGACCAATATTCCCAAAATTACTACTATACAAGGCCAAAATGATCCAGCTACACAATGTCCTCTACCATCACCACCACACAGCGAGTCCATATATGAAAGAAAACCCCGCAGGGTAAAACACCATCAAAGGAGTCCAGGGAGTATAAAATCTATCATATTTATTCAGCAATAGAAGAATAGGATGATGGGGGAAGGGACACGACACATATGTGATTGTTAGGCTATGTGCCCACGATGCAGAAATGAAGCAGAAAATTTCTGCAGCATTTCTGCATCTCCCTGGCAGAAAAAATGCATGCAGATTGTACATGCAGATTGTGCATGCTTTTTTCCTGCAGAATACATGCGGATTCATAAGCAGATTCACATGCGTTAACGCATGTGGATACGCATGCGGACTGACAAGCGCTTTCCAGGCGATAGCATCACTTGGAAAGTGCATAACAACTAGGTCACACTGTATGAATCCATGCAGCCAGCATGGATTTATATAGTGTGACCGTGAAAATAAAAAAATAAAGCTATACTTACCTCCAATGCCGCCGCGTGTGCTGTCGCGCTCCTTCCTGGCTTCTTCCGGGTTGCCGGCACATCGCGAGACAGCCTGCGGTCACATGACTGCGACGTCATCTCAGGTCCTGGAAGGAGAAGCGCTGCAGGGGCCGCCGGACAGGTGAATATAAACTTTATTTATTATTTTATTCTTTTTTTCACAGGTACAATGGTACCCAGGTCTGGATGAGAGTCTTCTCTCCTCCAGAACTGGGTACCATCCGCACATTGAAACGCATATGATCCGCGTGTACAAATGTACAGACACGGATTATATGCGTCTCAATGCAAGTCAATGGCGGCAATTCCGCTGCGCTTCCGCAAAATTAATGAACATGCTGCAGATTTTTGAGCGCCGCAGAAACGCTGCGGAATAATCCGCAGCATGTGCATTGACATTGCGGAATGCCATTGAGGACCATGTGGTGCGGATTACCATGCGTTTTTGATGCCTTTCCGCTGCGGAAATTCTGCAGCGGAAACGCATGAAAAACGCATCGTGGGCACGCTGCCTTAGACGTGTAAGCAAAAAAAAGCAAGGCACCCAAGGAAGGGGCCATTCCAGGTATAATGGCTGTCTATAGTATCATCATGGGTATACTAAATTATCCCAAAATAGACACCGCATATATTCCACTGGGGGCAACAATCATCATATGCAGGCACATCTCACTAAATTAGAATATCATCAAAAAGTTATTTTATTTGAGTTCTTCAATACAAAAAGTGAAACTCCTATATTATATAGAGTCATTACAGACAGAGTGATCTATTATATAGAGTCATTACACAGAGGGATCTATTATATAGAGTCATTACAGACAGAGTGATCTATTATATAGAGTCATTACACAGAGGGATCTATTTCAAGTGTTTATTTCTGTTAATGTTGATGATTATGGCTTACAGCCAATGAAAACACAAAAGTCATTATCTCAGTAAATTAGAATAATTACCAAAAACACCTGCAACGGCTTCCTAAGTGTTTAAAAATGTCCCATAGTCTGTTTCAGTAGGCTCCACAATCATGGGGAAGACTGCTGACTTGACAAATGCCAAGAAGGCAGTCATTGACACCATCCACAAGGTCCCAGAGTTCCAATTTTCCTTTGGAAATCAAGGTCCCAGAGTCTGGAGGAAGAGTGAAGAGGCCACAATCCAAGCTGCTGAGGTCTAGTGTGAAGTTTCCACAATCAGTGATGGTTTGGGGGTCCATGTCATCTGCTGGTGTAGGTCCACTGTGTTTTATCAACACCAAAGTCAGCTCAGCCGTCTACCAGGAAATTTTATAGCACTTCATGCTTCCCTCTGCCGACAAGCTTTTTGGAGATGGAAATTTCATTCTCCAGGAGGACTTGGCACCTGTCCACACTGCCAAAAGTACCAATACCTGGTTTAAAGACAACAATCTGCTTGATTGGCCAGCAAATTCACCTGAACTTAACCCCATAGAGAAACTATGGGGTATTGTCAAGAGGAAGATGAGAGAAACCAAACCCAACAAAGCAGATGAGCTGAAGGCTGCTATCAAAGCCACCTGGGCTTTCATAACACCTCAGCAGTGCCACAGGCTGATCGCCTCCATGCCACGCCGCATTGATGCAGTAATTGATGCAAAAGGAGCCCTGACCTAGTATTGAGTGCATTTACTGAACATACATTTCAGTAGGCCAATATTTCGGATTTTAAAAACATTTTTCAAGCTGATGTTATAAAGTATTTTAATTTACTGAGATAATGACTTTTGTGATTTCATTGGCTGTAAGCCATAATCAGTGGCGTACCGCCAATGGTGGCAGGCCACACCACTGCTATGGGGCCCGTGAGCCTCGGGGGAGCGAGGAGGATAGGTGAGTATTGGGGGGGGGGTGGGAGGTTGCGGTGGCGGAGGAGCGGGCACATGCAGTAGTGGCTGCTGTAGCTACCACGTGTGCCCGCTGCTAAAGGGACATGAATATTCCCTCTTCTCCACTTCCATGGGCGTGGAGAAGAAGGAATATTCATTCTCTTTAGTAGCGGGCACGGAGGAGCACTGAGCCGTGGCTCCTATTTACAGTGCCCGCTACTAAAGAGAATGTATATTCACGCTTGTCAACGCTCATAGTCCCGGCGTGGAGAGGAGTGAATATGCCGGCAGCAGCACGAGCTCACCTAGGCAACTGAGAGCGCGCTCTGCTCAGATACCAACATGAGCTGCTGGCAGACAGAAGACAGCAGCTCTGGAGCAGATGTGAGGAAGGAAGGTGAGTATAAGTGTTTATTTTTTGTGTGTGCAGTGATGGGGCCACACATACCAGGACTGGGGGGGTGAGGAGGCCATACATACCAGGATTGGGGATGAGGGGGCCACACATACCAGGATTGGGGGATGAGGGGGCCACACATACCAGGATTGAGGGATAAGGGGGCCACACATACAGTGCTGGCCAAAAGTATTGGCACCCCTGCAATTCTGTCAGATAATACTCAGTTTCTTCCTGAAAATGATTGTAATCACAAACTCTTTGGTATTATTCTCTTCATTTAATTTGCTTGCAAGGAAAAAACACAAAAGAGAATGAAGCAAAAATCAAATCATTGATTATTTCACACAAAACTCCAAAAAAGGGCCGGACAAAAGTATTGGCACCCTCAGCCTAATACTTGGTTGCACAACCTTTAGCCAAAATAACTGCGAACAACAGCTTCCGGTAACCATCAATGAGTTTCTTACAATGCTCTGCTGGAATTGTAGACCATTCTTCTTTGACAAACTGCTCCAGGTCCCTGATATTTGAAGGGTGCCTTGTCCAAACTACCATTTTGAGATCTCTCCACAGGTGTTCTATGGGATTTAGGTCTGGACTCATTGCTGGCCACCTTTGAAGTCTCCAGTGCTTTCTCTAAAACCATTTTATAGTGCTTTTGGAAGTGTGTTTTGGGTCATTGTCCTGCTGGAAGACCCATGACCTCTGATGGAGACCCAGCTTTCTCACACTGGGCCCTACATTATGCTGCAAAATTTGTTGGTAGTCTTCAGACTTCATAATGCCATGCACACGGTCAAGCAGTCCAGTGCCAGAGGCAGCAAAGCAACCACAAAACATCAGGGAACCTCCGCCATGTTTGACTGTAGGGACCGTGTTCTTTTCTTTAAATGCCTCTTTTTTTTTCCTGTACACTCTATGTTGATGATTTTTCCCAAAAAGCTCTACTTTTGTCTCATCTGACCAGAGAACATTCTTCCAAAACGTTTTAGGCTTTCTCAGGTAAGTTTTGCAAACTCCAGCCTGGCTTTTTTATGTCTCGGGGTAAGAAGTGGCGTCTTCCTGTGTATCCTACCATACAGTCCCTTTTCATTCAGACATCGACGGATAGTATGGGTTGACACTGTTGTACCCTCGGACTGCAGGGCAGCTTGAACTTGTTTGGATGTTAGTCGAGGTTCTTTATTCACCATTCGCACAATCTTGTGTTGAAATCTCTCATCAACTTTTCTTTTCCGTCCACATCTAGGGAGGTTAGCCACAGTGCCATGGGCTTTAAACTTCTTGATGACACTGCGCACGGAAGACACAGGAACATTCAGGTCTTTGGAGATGGACTTGTAGCCTTGAGATTGCTCATGCTTCCTCACAATTTGGTTTCTCAAGTCCTCAGACAGTTCTTTGGTCTTCTTTCTTTTCTCCATGCTCAATGTGGTACACACAAGGACACAGGACAGAGGTTGAGTCAACTTTAATCCATGTTAACTGGCTGCAAGTGTGATTTAGTTATTGCCAACACCTGTTAGGTGCCACAGGCAAGTTACAGGTGCTGTTAATTACACAAATTAGAGAAGCATCACATGATTTTTCACAGGGTGCCAATACTTTTGTCCACCCCCTTTTTTAGGTTTGGTGTGGAATTATATCCAAGTTGGCTTTAGGACAATTATTTTTGTGTTTTTTTCATTGAAGACAAAGTAAATGAAGAGAATAATACCAAAGAATTTGTGATTGCAATCATTTTCAGGAAGAAACTGAGTATTATCTGACAGAATTGCAGGGGTGCCAATACTTTTGGCCAGCACTGTACCATTCCTGACCCCATTTCTGGCGATCGGATATTTCCCTGGATCTCGTGTATCCTGCTGCATATTGCTGTATATAACATAGGCTTACGTTATGTGAACAATGGCCAAATAGCTGTTGGCTGAGAACTCGTCCTGTATGATAAAATCTGCGATGGAGGTTCCTAATACGGCTTCCAACGAAGATGTGACATCATCCAAATGTGTATAAGAACTAGCGAGTGATAAAGGAGACAATGGCTGGTAGGTAATAAGTCATTACCTGTCTGCCAATATCTTCTTCTGGAAGACTTCAAGATATCATGTATTACATATTACATATTATTCTGAAAGAGCACCATGTAATACCACATGTGTCCTGGAGAGGCCGCTACGTCCAGCAAAACACAGCTGATTGCTGAGGGGGTTCACTGCCGGACCCCCGACTATCAACTGATCGCCTGCAAGTCCTCATTTGGGGACAGGAGTTGTTCACACTTGGCATATTTTGTGATTCATGAGGGGAGGACAGTAGCCGGATATAGACTTTTTCTATAAAGTCAGATTAAAGGGGTTTTCAGGAATGTTTTTATGTAATATATAGGAGGTTTCCAGTGGTAGAGAAAACACACAGAGCTTTACTTTCTCCTGCTGCTCCAGCTCTGGATCTTCAGCGCTTCCTGTGGTCTATTGTGACTGGCTGCAGGGGTGATGGCTCAACTTCAGCACACATCATTGCTGCAGCCAATCACTGAGCTTAGAAGCTCTGTCGGCATGGGCCACCGAGCCAAGTGATTGGCTGCAGAGCTGCAGTCATGATGTCACCCTTGAAGCCAGTGACTAAAGATCAGCGGCAGCGGTGAAGTGCTGGACCTGGAGCAGGAGGTAGTAAAGCTTCATCTCTTCTACTTAAGTGACGATTTATATCATTTATATTTAAGTGATGAAAAAAAATTCAGAAATTTGTAAAAATAATTTGCTTGTGTCGCCACTTTCCGAGATCCAAAAGCCGCGGCGTTTTCATGTTTCGGGAATGGGGCTGTGTGAGGACTAGTTTTTTCACCACAAACTGATGGTTATATTGATATCATTTTGGGGTATATACAATGTTTTGATTGTCTGTTATTATATTTTTTTTTTCTTGTTGCAACGGCTGAAAATCTGTAATTCTGGCATTTTATTTAATGTTCTAGTTACGCCGTTTACTAAATGGATTAATTTATTTTATATTTTGATAGATCTGACTTTTACAAATGCAGCGATACCAAATATGTGTATTTTTTAAATGTTTTATATTTCTTAATTTTTAATGGGGGGAAAACTGGGATGATTTGAACTTTTATACTTTTTTCATTTTTTTTTTACTTTTCACTGTATTTGTTAGTCTCTTTAGGGGGCTTGAACCTGCAATCATCTGATTACTTGTGCTATATACAACATTGCTATATATAGCAGAAATCACGATCTCCTATGAACACTAGCAACAGGCTGGCTGTCACAGGAATACAGTGATGACAGACAGTATGCAGTGATGGGGCCACACATACCAGGATTGGGGGATGAGGGGGCCATGCATACCAGGATTGGGGGTTGAGGGGGCCACACATACCAGGGGATTGTGGGATGAGAAGGCCACACATACCAGGATTGGGGGATGAGGAGGCCACACATACCAGGATTGGGGGATGAGGAGGCCACAGATACCAGGATTGGGGGATGAGGAGGCCACACATACCAATATTAGAGGATGAGGAGGCCACAGATACCAAGATTGGGGATGAGGAGGCCATACATACCAGGATTGGGGGATGAGGAGGCCACACATACCAGCATTGGGGGATGAGTGGGCCACGCATATGAGGTTTGGGGGATGAGGGGGTCACGCATACCAGGATTGGGGGATGAGGGGGGGCACGCATACCAGAATTGGGGGATGAGGGGTGCCATGCATACCAGGATTGGGGATGAGGGGGGCCATATATACCAGGAATGGGGGATGAAGAGGTCATGCATACCAGGATTGGGGAATGAAGAGGCCATACATACCAGGATTGGAGGATGAGGAGACCATCATATTAGGATTGGGGGATGAGGAGACCATGCATACCAGGATTGGGGGATGAGGGGGGGGCATGCATGCAGGATTGGGGGATGAAGGGTGCTATGCATACCAAGATTGATGGATGAGAGGTGGCCATGCATACCAGGATTGGGGGATGAGGGGGGCCATGCATACCAGGATTGGGGGATGAGGGATGCCATATGTACCAGGATTGGGGGATGAGGGGTGCCATACATACCAGGATTGGTGATGAGGGAGCCATACATACCAGGATGGTGAAATTTTCCAGTAGCTGCTGCATTTCCCACCCTAGGCTTATACTGAACTCAATACGTTTTCCCAGTTTTTTTGTGGTAAAATTAGGGGCCTCGGCTTATACTCGAGTCATCTTATTTAAAACATACGGTATTTTAAAATCAGTGAGTACGTGGTGCCCATAATACTGCAGGACCGTGTGGTGCATTATAGTATATGGGGGCTGCATTTTACCCTTTGGGGTGTGAAATATACTGTATGGAGGACTATGGGGAGTGCATTATATTCTATCGAGGACCATGGGAAGTTCATTATACTATATTGAGGATTATGGGGGGTCCATTATACTATATGGAGGATTTTGGAGGGTGCATTATACTATATGGAGGATTATAGGTGGCATATTATACTATATGGAAGTCTACACTGTGTGCAGAATTATTAGGCAAATTGTTTTTTAGAGGATTATTTTTATTATTGATCAACAACTATGTTCTCAATCAACCCAAAAGACTCATAAATATCCAAGCTTAATATTTTTGGAAGTTGGAGTGTTTTTTTTTTAGATTTGGCTATTTTAGGAGGATATCTGTTTGTGCAGGTAACTATTACTGTGCCGTATTTTTAGGCAACTTAATAAAAACCAAATATAATCCCATCTCACTTGTTTATTTTCACCAGGTAAACCAATATCAGTGCACAAAATTTAGAAATAAACATTTCTGACATGCAAAAACAAAAACCAAAAAAACTAGTGATCAATACACCCACCTTTCTTTATGATGACACTCAGCAGCCTCCATCCATAGATTCTGTCAGTTGCTTGATCTGTTTTCAATCAACATTGCGTGCAGCAGCCACCACAGCCTCCCAGACACTGTTCCCAGAGGTGTACTGTTTTCCCTCCCTGTAGATCTCACATTTTATGATGGACCACAGGTTCTCTATGGCATTCAGATCAGGTGAACAAGGGGGCCATGTCATTATTTTTTCTTCTTTTAGACCTTTACTGGCCAGCCACGCTGTGGAGTAGTTGGATGCATGTGATGGAGCATTGTCCTGCATGAAAATCATGTTTTTCTTGAACGATACCGACTTCTTCCTGTACCACTGCTTGAAGAAGTTGTCTTCCAGAAACTGGCAGTAGGTCTGGGAGTTGAGCTTCACTCCATCCTCAACCCGAAAAGGTCCCACAAGTTCATCTTTGATGATACCAGCCCATACCAGTACCCCACCTCCACCTTGCTGGCGTCTGAGTCGGAGTGGAGCTCTCTGCCCTTTACTGATCCAGCCTCTGGCCCATCCATCTGGCCCATCAAGAGTCACTCTCATTTCATCAGTCCATGAAACTTTTGAAAAATCAGTCTTAAGATATTTCTTGGCCCATTCTTGACGTTTTATCTTATGTTTCTTGTTCAAAGGTGGTTGTTTTTCAGACTTCCTTACCTTGGCCATGTCCCTGAGTATCACACACCTTGTGCTTTTTGAAACTCCAGTAACGTTGCAGCTCTGAAATATGGCAAAACTGGTGGCGAATGGCATCTTGGCAACTTCACGCTTGATTTTCCTCGATTCATGGGCAGTTATTTTGCGCCTTTTTTGACCAACACGCTTCTTGCGACCCTGTTGGCTATTTGCCATGAAATGCTTGATTGTGCGGTGATCACGCTTCAAAAGTTTGGAAATTTCAAGACTGCTGCATCCCTCTGCAAGACATCTCACAATTTTGGACTTTTCAGAGCCCGTCAAATCTCTCTTCTGACCCATTTTACCAAAGGAAAGGAAGTTGCCTAATAATTAAGCACACCTTATATAGGGTGTTGATGTCATTAGTCAACACCCCTCCTCATTACAGAGATGCACATCACCAGATTTACTTAATTGGGAGTTGGCTCTCAAACCTATGGAGCTTGGAGTAGGACAACATGTATAAAAAGTATCAAAGTGATCAAAATACGCATTTGCCTAATAATTCTGCACACAGTGTATGTGGGGCCATTATGATATTTTGAGGGCTATGTGGGGGGCCGTTATACTGTATGAAAGCAATTATACGGTGTGAAGGTTTGTGTGGGGCCCATCATACTGTTTGGAGGGCTGTGTGGGGCCATTATACTGTTTGGAGGGCTAGTGTGGGCCATTATACTGTATGGAGGGCTGTGTGGGGTCATTATACTGTTTGGAGGGCTAGTGTGGGCCATTATACTGTATGTAAGCCCATTATACTGTATGGAGGGCTGTGTGGGAGTCACAGTTGGGGGAATCATACTGTGTTAGGGTCACCATACTTTGCCTTGGGAGTTGAAGTGGGGTACAATAAGGTCATTATACTGTTCATGTAGAGGCTAATGTGGAGGAATGCACCATGGGGGTATCATACTGTGTTTGGGGGCACTTTTATTGGCATCATACTTCATGGGGGCAATGAAAGAGGGATCTAGGACTTCAGTAGGAGGAAAATTAGAAAAATGAAGTAAAGGCTGGAAAGTTGTGAGATCGGCTCTTCTGTGACACAGACAAATATTCATTTATTTTTTGGTGGGGGGGGTCCAATTAGAGCTTCTGCTATGGGGCCTCATGATTTCTATGTGCACCCCTGGCCATAATCATCAACATTAACAGAAATAAACACGTGAAATAGATCACTTTGATTGTAATGACTTTATATAATATATGAGTTTCATTTTCAGCATTTAAGAACTAAAATAAATAAACTTTTTGATGATATTCTAATTTAGTGAGATGCATCTGTATATATAAGGGGTGTGGGTGCCATCATACTATAAGGGGCTATGGGAGTCATCATGCTATATATAAGGGGCAGTGGGGCCATCATATTATATAAAATGGGGAGTGGGTGCCAGAATACAGTTTATAAGGGGCCGTGGGGCCATCATACAGTATAAAGGGAGCTGTAGGGGCCATAATATAGTGTACAAGTGGGTATGGGGGCCATCATACAGTATATATTGGGCTGCGGGGGCCATCATACAGTACTGTATATATGGGGCTGTGAGGGCCATTATACAGAATATAGGGAGTTGTAGGGACCATCATGCCAGTTATAAGGAGTTGTAGAGACCATCATACAATGCATAGGGAGCTGTGGGGACCATTATGCAGTGCATAGGGAGATGTGGGGACCATCATACAGGGCATAGGGAGCTGTGGGGACCATTATGCAGTGCGTAGGGAGCTGTGGGGACCATTATGCAGTGCATAGGGAACTGTGGGGACCATTATACAGTGCATAGGGAGTTGTGGGGATCATCATATAGAACGTAGGGAGCTGTGGGGACTATCATACAGTACATAAGGAGCCGTGGGGACCATCATACAGTGTGTAAAGAGCTGTGGGGACAATCATACAGTGTATAAGGAGCCGTGGAGACCATCATACAGTGCATAAGGAGCTGCGGGGACCATCATACAGTGCGTAGAGAGCTGTGGGGACCATCAGACAATGAATAGGGAGCTGTGGAGACCATCATACAGTGCCTGAGGAGCTGTGGGGACCATCATACAGTGCATAGGGAGATGTGGGGACCATCATACAGGGCATAGGGATCTGTGGGGACCATTATGCAGTGCATAGGGAGCTGTGGGGACCATCATTCCAAGCGTAGGGAGCTGCGGGGACCATCATACAGTACATAAGGAGCCATGGGGACCATCATACAGTGTATAAGAAGCTGCGGGGACCATCATACAGTGCGTCGAGAGCTATGAGGACCATCATACAATGCATAGGGAGCTGTGGAGACCATCATACAATGCATAGGGAGCTGTGAAGACCATCATACAGTGCATAGAGCACTGTGGGGACCATCATACAGAGCGTAGGGAGCTGTGGGGACCATCATACAGAGCATAGGGAGCTGTGGGGACCATCATACAGAGCATAGGGAGCTGTGGGGACCATCATTCAGTGTCTAGGGAGCTGTGGGGACCCTCATACAGTATCTAAGAAGCTGTGGGTACCATCATACAGTGTGTAGGGGGCTGTGGGGACCATCATACAGTGTATAGGGAAGTATGAGGACCATCATACAGTATCTGAGGAGCTGTGGGGACCATCATACAGTGCATAGTGTGCAGTGGGGACCATCATACAGAGCGTAGATAGCTGTGGGGACCATCATACAGTGCATAGGGAGCTATGGGTTCCATCATAAAGAGCGTAGATAGCTGTGGGGACCACCATACAGAGCATAGAGAGCTGTGGGTTCCATCATACAGGGCATAGGGAGCTGTGGGGACCATCATACAGAGCATAGGGAGCTGTGGGTTCCATCATACAGAGCATAGGGAGCTGTGGGTTCCATCATACAGGGCATAGGTAGCTGTGGGGACCATCATACAGTGCATGGTGGAGCTGTGGAGATCATCATACAGTGTCTAGGGAGCTGTGGGGACCCTCATACAGTATCTAAGGAGCTGTGGGGACAATCATACAGTGTCTAGGGAGCTGTGGGGACCATCGTACAGTATCTAAGGAGCTGTGGGGACCATCATACAGTGTGTAGGGAGATGTGGGGACCATCATACAGTGTATAGGGAGCTGTGGGGACCATCATACAGAGCGTAGGGAGCTGTGGGGACCATGATACCAGTGCATATGGAGCTGTGGGTACCATCATACAGTATCTGAGGAGCTGTGGGGACCATCATACAGTGCATAGGGAGTTGTGGGGACCATCATACAGAGTATAGGGAGCTGTGGGGATCATCAGACAGTACATAGGGAGCTGTGGGGACCATCATGCAGTGTATAGGGATCTGTGGGGACCATCATACAGTGCATAGGGAGCTGTGGGGACCATCATACAGTGTGTAGTGAGCTGTGGGACTATCATACAATATACAGGGTGCTATGGGGGCACTCAGGACATTATTTCTTTTATATGGGTGCATCATCAGAAATTTCTTCTTTCACCACCCCGAAATCATCGTCCATAGACTTGAAGAAGAACTTTGTAGTTGGGTGTAGTTTGATTGTGGCTTTAAGGGGGCATTATTACTTAAAGGGGATACTCAACGGTATTTGTTGCTTGGAGGGAACACTTCAGACATTGAAACTTTCATAAGAGCATATCTGGCATTATTACTTGCTAGCTAGCATAGTGGGGTCTTTACTACTTTCTATGGGACGCTATTATTTGTATAGGTCCCCTCTATCTGGCACACAGTCTTTGTAGCATTAATTGGTGGAGGGTAATCATAGTAATGACATAATTTTTGAAGTATTGAGGTTCCTATTCCACGTCGGAAGAGCAGGCAGCATGGGGAGGTTGTGCAGGGTGGGAATAGATGGGGACGGTGCTGGAAATGTGAGAAGTCAGATGGTCTTTGTACAGTGTGTTTTTATGTAGAGGCAATGGTCATATCATAATACTATGTACTCACTGTGTAGTGTTGATGGTAGAGGGCATTGTGTAGCGGGATTATTATTGCATTGTGTAGAAGTAATTTTGGGAATATTGGTCTTTCAGTTGTGTATTTTAAGTTAGCAACAATGGTGTACTGTAATTATATATGTATAGGTCCTCTTTTAAGTGGCGGGGAGGTTGTATGGGGAAACACCTACTTTGGGGCTTTGGCCCCTGATCTTTTAGGACCCTAGCAACGTCCCGGCATACAAGGGATGTCGGGGGGCACAAAGTGTTCTGGAGGTTTCCTTTACAGTATGAAGCATTTTCCACACAGTATCCTTCCTCTGTAATATACTCCAGGACTGGTGAGGCGCACTGTCGCTCCCTATTTCTCCATAACTCGGCCTCGGCACTGCAGTGCTGATCAGCAGGTCTGCTTACTTGTTCTTCGGTTTCGCGCACTATGTCTTCCACTACTGGCGCCCTTGAACCCTTGCACTCGTGACTCCCACTAGTACAGGGGTCTCAAACTCGATAGAGTAAATGGGCCGCACATAAAAAACAATTTAAGCTGGCGGGCCGCATTCCTTTCCAATTTAATACAGTACAAAATTATAGTTAAACAATTATTTATTTGCTCTACTATAACAATTCTCCATTACTGTACTATAATACTGCTAGGTTTAAGCTTAATGGAAATTTGCCGGCTTACTCCACATGCTTATTTTAACAATCCAGTTTTCCACTTCCAGTGTCGCAGAATTCAATCTGGCTGCTCAGTTGTCAGCGTTTGCCAGATACGAGAATGTCAAGATTGGGCTTGAAATCATGAGCGTCGGCCAATCGCAATGTTGCACGAAGATGTTCATCTGTAAGTCTTGACCGTAATGCTGATTTGTTCAGCTTCATTGAAGAGAAAAACTGTTCGCATACGTATGTACTTCCGAACATGGCCATGATCCTGGCAGCGGCTTTAAGAAGATTTGGAAATTTTTCTCGTGCGACAAACCTATAGAGATCTGGAACAGCAATGTCCATATACTTCTGTTTAAGAACAGCGTCGCATTGCAAGTCCACAATCTCCATCTGCAGATCTTCTGAAACACAAGCAATGTCTACCGCAAACGGAGTGGCGAAGAGTGTAAATTCAGCTTCAAGATCCTGAAACCCATGAAAATGTCTATCAAACTCTTGTAGTAACTGATAAATTATATTGGAAGAGTAGTTCAAGCGTTCTGGTTCAGCTCGTACCAGCGACTGCATAGCTGAGAAATGAGCCAAATTGCCAGACTGCAGCCGCTGGGCCACAAAGACAGCTACATCTGATTGCTTTTATACCAGCAATCATCATTGTAATCATCTGCTTTGGGCCCTGGAGCTTCAGGTTGAGAGCGTTGAGGTGTTCTGTGACATCTGTTAGAAACGCGAAGTCAGATAGAAAAGCTGGGAAGGAAAGTTGGAAAACGTCTTTATCTTTCAGCGCCATAAAAATCTATCTCCTGTCTCAAAGCAAAAAATCTTTTCAACCCTCTTCCCCGACTCAACCATCTGACCTCGGTATGCTACAGCAAGTCTCCATATTCACTGTCCATATCAGACAGGAATGAAGTGAACGGCCTATGGTTAAGACCTCTTGCCCGTATAAAGTTACCAGTCTTAACCACAACGTCCATAACTTCTTTCATTTATACACTTTTTCCGCACAGCGCCCCCTGATGCAGAATGCAGTGTATAGCACTGAATGGACCTGACAATGAACGCTGGCCTCGTTTTGCTTTCAATAATCCCACAACACCAATGTTTTCAGAACACATTGCTGGTGCCCCATCCGCTACCACAGACACCAGCTTATCCCATGGCGGTCCTGCTGGGTTAATACAACCTTCAAGTTCTTTAAAAATGTCCCGACCGGTCGTTGTGCCTTTCATTGGTAATAAATCCAATAATTCCTCGGTTATGTTTAGGTTTTCATCAACCCCACGAATGAACACAGCACAGTATGAAGTATCTGTTACCCCGGGGGTCTCGCCAAGCGCTATGGAAAATGCTTCAAACCTTTGCGCTGCTGTAATCAGTTAGTGATGAGCGTCACTAGCAGATTCACTGATTCTACTAGTAACACTATTCGCCCACAAGCTTATACCTTCAAACAGTTTTTTTTTGTCTGGACAAATAATTTCACTTGCTTTTATAAAACAGTCTTTAATAAACGGACCCTCAGGTCCTTACAGCAACTACTCATAGTGTAGTAAGCCGGCTTAAGCAACTCCTTGCATGACTGAAAGCCGATGGCTCTTGAAAGAAATATAGTTCAGTTTCCCAGTAGCTGAACTTTTAGTAAAGCTGCCAGGAAACTTTGTAACACTATTTACCTGCAGATTATTCCTCTCTCTGACGTTTTCAGCTATACCATTTTTGGTATATGGGTTTTTGATCATTTTTTATTCTATTTTCTGTCAGTATGATGGAAAAGCTACATTTTTGGTGCGTTTATTATTTTTTATTCATCATGAGGCTATGATCATACATTACGTTTTTGCAGTGTTTTCTCTGCAACCAAAATTTGCTCTTGCTTATAAGGGCTCTTTCACACGTCAGTATCTCCAGTACGAGTGGAGACAGTTTCCACACGTGCTGGAGACATCGATACACGATGAATGAATTGGTCTGTGCACATCTCAATGTGTTTCCACAGACCATGTGTCAGTGCGCTCCACGGGGAGAATGAGCGGCTTCTGAGCTGCTCTCAGTGAGTGACAGGACACGGCTCCTGAGCTCAGCTCCGGAGCCACTCATTCTCCCCGGCTCCTCAGCGTCAGAGGATTACAGCGGGGGACACCTAGGAGAGGTGAGTATATGGATTTTATTATTTTATTCTTAGTTTTACACAGGGACACAGCAGGAGCAGACACTACCACTACCCTCATCCTTGTCCCTGCTGGTGCTGATTGCAGCGCAGGCAAGGAATCATGGGTACAGCGCTAACTGTACGCTGATTCTCAGGCGCTGGTATGTGTGATCCTGATGTGGCACATGGGCCGCACACGGATGCAACATGTAAAACGCACACGGACACGGATATCTCCGGTAACGGAAATATATGCAAAACCGGCCTAAAAAACAGGTTTTGTGGCGTTTTTTGGTGGAGATTATAGGAATCTACAGTACGTTTAATAAAGTCAGTTTTATTTACCAAAAAAGCTGCAAAGTCAGTGTTCTCCCACTTTCTTATTGCAATGGGTGAAAAACGCTTTTGTTCAATGTCCCCGATGGGGCATACGTTCGAACCCTACAAGAAAACGGGATACGGATATTTGTGCCTACAGGGCCATAGACTGTAATGATGCCGAAAGAGCAAACGTGCGCTGTGCATAATTTTCGGGAGTACACACCTACAGGAGGCGGACACTCAGACATAATAGACTGCATCTGATTGTCTGCTTCCAGTATGTGTACACTTCCGAAAATGATGCCGGCAGAACGCACGTTCGCTCTGTGGGCACCATTACAGTATAAGGCCCCATAGGCACATATGTCTGAATCCCGTTTTGTGGGGGGGTCCGGACGTATGCCCCGATGGGGACATTGAGCGTAATGTGAAAGCACAGTAAGCCAGGGATATGGTACAGATTTATAGTTTGGATCATTTCATATGGGGAGATAATACACATGTGTACTTTTTTTTTCACTTTCAAGTTTAGTAGCAGAATACTTTTATTTCATACTTTATTTAGATTTTTTTTTTAAGTAGCTTTAACTTTTACTTTACAGTCACTGATCTAATATCCTGCAATACTTCTGTACTGCAGAATATTAGGTCTGTCTGTCTGTCTTATATTGACAGTTCACATGTAGGACCCTGCATATTCCAGGCCCCAAAGATGGCTAACCCAAAGGCCATTACTTGGCCTCAGGTTACCATAGGCTTAAGAGTAAGCCCCTCCCCTGAAATAGCCATCTAGATGCCGCTGTCACAATTGATGGCGGTATCTAAGGGGTTAATCGGCTGCGATCTGTGTTAAAACCAATCGTGGCCATTAAAGTAGGTTGTCAGCTGTGATGTACAGCTTACCTCAGCGGATGATGGTGTCGGCTCTGCATGTGAGCCGGCGCTATCATCTCGCTGTACACGCACAGCCACAGCGTATGTCACCTGCAAAATCCAGCAATGGGGGGGAAAGTCATGCATCCGCTCTCTGTGCACTGGCGTGAGGTCATCACGCAGCGCCAGAGGGATGTCATCACGCAGCGCCAGAGGGATGTCATCACGCAGCGCCAGAGGGATGTCATCACGCAGGGCCACATCCACTATGGAGCAGCGCACTCCTCCTCTCTGCTAGGGTGAGACTTGTGGGGCCGCGTGTTTGAGACCTCTGCTTTAGAGCCTTTATGTGAAACTAAAGGGAGTTTAGCCTTGTTTAACCTAATAAATAATTAAAGCAAACAACATGGGGTCCCACTATTTTTTGTAACCCGCAAAGGTGAAGCAGACAGCTGAGAGCTGATATCTGGTTGGAAAGGACCCTGGTTATTGGACCCTCCCCAGCCTAAAAATACCAGTCCACAGCCGCCCCAGAAGTCGCGCTTCACATGAATTGCACTGATGCGTTGACAATCAGTATAAAGTATCTTAGGGTTGATGTCAGCTGTGATTTGTCAAAAATCACAGCTGGCATCAAACCCTGGTGATAGTAATGGAGAGGTGTCTATCGGACAACCCCATTACTGACTCAGTAATCAAAAATAAAAAACAGACAAAACAATATTTAATTTGAATAAACACTCCCCAACACTGTTCCTGGTTCACTAATTTATTAAAACCGAGAAAAACGCATTCAGGTCCGACGTAGTCCACAGAATCCGACGATAATGGTCATTCCCACCATATATGTAACATAGACCCAGCTGCGCCACCACACCGCCTGCAAAGTCTGACACAGAGAGGAACATCCTATGTAGCATAGTGGGACAACGGTACCATGTAGATAGAATCTTATAGTTTTTCTTCTGAGCATGGCAATACATAATTTGTGTCAGAGTATGAATGTTTTTGCCAATCCGCCTATGAAATTTGACTACCCAATTCCTTCTCCCAACCCCAGTAAAGGGTAGAGGGTCATTGCTGGAGTCCCTTTGTGTTGCTTTGTGTATGCAAGATAGAAGTTTAGTACAAGGACCTACCTGAGTGACTAACCCCTTTCTGACGTAGGGCGTAATAATACGTACCTGCACTTTGGGACTTAACAACCAGGTACATATTATTACGCCTTGGCTATCGCACCCTCATAAAGGCTGTGCGAGCGAGATTGCCGCCAGGTGTCAGCTGATTTTGACAGCTGACACTCAGTCCTGCACCGCTCCCAGCACATTAATCCCCGAAATGCTGTGATAAAAGTCCATCGCAGCATTTCTGGGACAGGCAGAGATAATAGCGCCCCTCTTACCTTGGATCTCAGACCCTGTGCTTTGAGCACGGGGTCCAATCGTTGCCATGGTGACCCAATGTTGTCATGACGACATCCGTTAACCAGGCACTAGAAAGTTTGATAGATTGTGCACTGTGCACAATCTATCTAACTTGTGTCAGCAGCGCTGACAGCCTGCATAGCATAGGGGATGCAGCTGCATCCCTATGCTATGCAAGCGATCAGCCTGCAAAAAATGAAAGTCCCATAGTGGGACAAAGTGTAAAAGTGCAAAAAAGTGTCAAAGTGAAAAAAAAAATTGTAAAAATATATATAAAAAATGATAAAAAAAAAAATAAAAAAAAAATAAAAATATACTGTACTCATAAATTAATATTATTATGAAAAAGAAAAAGTACACATATTTGGTATCGCCACGTCCAGAACGACCTGACCTATAAAACTGTCCCACTAGTTAACCCCCTTAGTGAACATTGTAAACAAAAAAAGAAGCAAAAAACTATGCTTTATCATCATACCGCCAAACGAAAAATGTAATAAAACGCAATCAGAAAGACGAATGTAAATAAAAATGCTACCACTGAAAAAGTCATCTTGTCCCGCAAAAAACAAGCTGACATACAGCTCCATCAGCCGAAAAATAAAAAAGTTATAGCTCTCAGAATAAAGCTGTGCAAAAAAAAATATTTTTTATATAAAATAGTTTTTATTGTGTAAGGCTATGTGCGCACGATCAGGATTTGAAGCAGAAATTTCCGGTGCGTTTCCGCATCTCCTTGGCAGCAAAAATGCATGCGGAATTTCTGTGTGTTTTTGATTTATTTTTTTAAGCGTTTTTGTACATCAGTGAATGCTTTATGGAGCTAAATAAAGTTATTTGCTTAAACCCTTGGATTACCTTCAGAACTGGGGTGAGTATATTGGTTAATTTAATGATTAAAGAATGTGTCAGTTGTATTGCAAATAAAGTGTTTACTCTGTGTCTGTGTGTTTATTTAACTATTTCCTTTACTTTAATTAGGTTTGGTCATGAAAAGAGCTAGGTGTCAGCTAATCCTATTCACCCAATCTTCATTAGCATTTCTATTCATATAATTTATGCGGCTGCTCACAGCTGGTTCCTTAGCAGCTACGTCCCTCGATCAGAGCACTCAGCAGAGCTTTGGACGGAGCACATTTTCGTTGCACCCAAAACACGGTGTTATAATGCCGCACTTTTGATGTCGGTACATGTGAATCCACCGCATATAATGACACTTCAGTCAAAATCTGCAGTGGAGACTAGCCTTTCTGCTACAGAAACTGACAGGTTGCGGGTGATTTTGGGTATGTGGCCACGATTAGGAGAAGCTGTGTCTTTATACAGCGCGAAACCCACAGCGTCCAGATGTTACAGCATAGTGGATGGGATCTCTAGAAATCCCATGTCCATTATGCGTGCATCAGAGGCTGCTGATCATCCGTGGACACTGACATGCGGCACGTTTTTTCAGGACCGCAGCATGTCAAATTCTCTTGCTGAGTCGCTAGTCTCCGCAACAGAAATTTGACCACTAGAATGTATAGAATGCGGTAAATCTGCATGGTTCAGTGAACACATGCGGATCTACCTGCGTTCAATAGAATGCAACATGCAACTCTTTGGACGCAGCAAAAGGATGCGTCCAAAGCGCTGCTATATCTGGATCGTGTGCACAGAGCCTAAAATTTAAAAAAAATGGCGTGGGCTCCGGCGTAATTTTTATTACCAGCAGAGGGAAAGCCGACTGCTGGAGGCTGATATTAGTAGCCGGGGAAGGGGCCATTAGCCAACAATGTTCCCTTGCTATTAATATCAGCCCACAACTGTTTGTTTAGCCTTTACTGGCTAGATTACAGGGGGACTCCAGAAAAAAAATTGACGTGGGGTCCCCCTATAAAATCTAACCAGCGAAGGCTAAACAGACAGCTGTGGGCTGATATTAATAGCCAGGGAAGGGGCCATGAATACTAGCCCCCTCCGCGGTTATTAATATCACCCGTCAGCAGTCCCAGAAATGGCGCATCCATAAGATGCGCCAAATCTGGAGCTTAGCCTCCGCTCTTCCCACTGCCCTGTAGCGGTGGCGAGTGGGGTAATGGGGTTGGGGTACACGTCAGCCTTGTATTGATGGCTGACGGGAAGCCCAGGTTAGTAATGGAGGGCATCTATAAGACGCCCCCATTACTAACTACATAATAAAATGGTTGCAGCTTTTTCAATAAAAGACATAACCAGAATAAAGTATTTTAATGAAATAAAAAACACACGGTTCTACAATTTTTTTTATTACCCTCTGTCCGTGAAGCCATCGCTCTTCTTAAAAAAAAGGCAAAATAACAAACAACCATATCCCTCACCTTTCCATCGTCAACGACGCAGTCCACGTACCGCCAACGATTGTCCCATGGCGATCCGGGTCACTTCTACAGCAGTGACATCAGCAATCACTGATGTCACTGCTTTGGAAGACATAAGTGTATACTGACAGGAGTGTAAAATCACTCCTGGCAGTATACATGTAGCTGCAGGAGGTCACTGGGGTTGATCAGCTGAAGATCAGCTGATCAGCCCCGGTGAACTTACCACCGTGGGAGCATTCTTGAGAATGTTCCCACGGGGAGGTCACGTGAGCATCAGCTGATCGCTAACATCACCGCAGGTTCTGGCAGCTCAGTACACTGCTGGGAGCGAGCGCGTTCCCGCAGTGTAACGCTGGCCGCCAGGAGCATCGGATCGCTGCCGGGGACCGCTGGACAGGTGAGTATAAGGTTTTTTTTTTAATTGTTACTTTTTTTTTACCGTGGGCATGCGGGATGGGCAGAGCAGACTACTTCTCCTCCCAGCCACGCTGCTCTCGCTGTTATCAGCGGGAGCGACGGTCGGATGAGAGGAGTTGTAGTCCTCCTCTCCCGACCCGGGTACCACCCGCATCGTGTTTACAGCGCAAATTTGCGCCCATTGGCTTTAATTGAAGCACAGCAAATTCGCAAGTGTAGATATTATACCTGTGGGTTTACTGCGGTTAAATGCAAGTCAATGGGCGCGAATTTATGGTGGAAATGCCCGAACAATGGTCATGCTGCGGTTTTTACTACAATGGTAATGGTAATGGAGCGGACATTTCCGCATCATGTGCACAACACGTCCGGATTACCATTGCTATACCTGGCAGACCTATTAACAAGCTTTTTCATAGCGTTTCTGCGGCGGAAAAAAATCAGCGGAAACGCAGTAAAAACGCTTCGTATGCATATAGCCTTTGAGTGCCAAAACATAAAAAAAAAAATGTAAATGTAGTATCGCTGTAAACGTACTGACCCAAAGAATAACGCTGCCTTATTAATTTTACCACACGTGGAACAGCATAAAGAAAAAAAAAAAAACAATTCCTGAATTGTTGGTTTTTGTTTATTCTGCCTCCCAAAAATCGGAATAGAAAGCGATCAAACAATGTAATTTGCCCGAAAATGGTACCAATAAAAAGTCTTTGCAAAAAAAAGTGTCTTTTAGTGTGTGACTGCTGCCAAACATAAAAAACCCGAATCTGGTATCGTTATAATCGCACCGACACGAAGAATAAAGTCGTCTACTCACTTATACTGCACGAGGAACGGTGTAAAAATAAACGCTAGGGTTAGGATTGTGCTAGGGTTAGGATTGTGCTAGGGTTAGGGTTATGGTTAGAGTTAATGTTACGGTTAGGGTTGTATTAGGGTTGGGGTTAGGATTTTTTCAAACATAAATAAAAAAAAAATGACGATATGGCGACTAGTGTTGAGCGCAAGTGCTCGCCACTTGAGTTTGCATCGGGTGCTCGGGTATGCACCGAGTATAGCGGGTGGTTGAGTGACATGCTCGAGTCTCTGCCCCGCATGCTTCACGGTTGTTAGACACCCAAAAATCCCCGCATGTTTTATTTGGGTGTCTAACAACCATGAAACGTGGGGTTGGGGACTCGAGCATGTCAGTCGAGCACCCGCGATACTTGGTGCATACCTGAGTACCCGATGCAAACTCAAGTAGCGAGCAATCAACTTCTATAAATACGACATAAGAACTATGGTGTCATAAAATATAACATTTATTATCGGAATCAGATAAAATCACATAAAATGTCTTTAGAAGGAAGAGAACCACAAGAGAAGAAAGGTCAGGCTAGGGAGTATATGTAGATGAGCGTAGTTATTATTTACAGGAATGCCACACAAATGCTGTCACTTAATGAGTACTCTGCATTAAGATTTTGCAGTACAGAATAAATAAATAATTTCATAAATAAATAGATAATGAGGTATGTAGAGAGAGAATGTAAAGTGCCTAGTGCATGATAACAGATGAAAAGGTGGCAAATAATGTAAAATAATGATAGGTATTACTAACCTCCTGAGTGCTGACCGGATCCAACGTGCGTTTCGCCACTGGCTTTGACGAGGATATCCTTTTCATCTGTTGTCATGCATGCCAAACAGTATTAATCATGTATGTCACCTGCTCTGATGACTTCTGGCATATAATTCTGTGTGATTGTCAGTGACATCACTGTTGATGTCCACAATATTACATTTCATATCATTGGTCACATCCAGGGTAGCGTAGAGCAGGGTATCATGCACTAAGCACTTTACATTCTCTCTCTACATACCTCATTATTTATTTATTTATGAAATTATTTATTTATTCTGTACTGCAAAATCTTAATGCAGAGTACTCATTAAGTGACCGCATTTGTGTGGCATTCCTGTAAATAATAACTACGCTCATCTACATATACTCCCTAACCTGACCTTTCTTCTCTTGTGGTTCTCTTCCTTCTAAAGACATTTTATGTGATTTTATCTGATTTTGATAATAAATGTTATATTTTATCATACCATAGTTCTTATGTCATATTTATAGGAGTTGATTTAATATGGTGGACATATGAACACTGCAATTCTCTCTCTCAAGTAGCGAGCACTTGCGCTCAAGATTAATGACAACTTATTCAATATGATGACCTAATGTTATCAAATTCTGTGTTGTACCTCTGGATTCAAAATGTTCACTATACCCCTTGATAAAATCCTTAAGGGGTCTAGTTTCCAAACTGGGGTCACTTGTGGGGGATTTCCACTGTTTAGGCACATCAGGGGCTCTCCAAACAAGACATGGTGTCCACTAATTATTCAAGCAAATTTTACATTCAAAAAGTCAAATGGTGCTCCTTCCCTGCCGTGCGCCCTAAGGCTATGTGCCCACGTTGCAGAAATGAAGCAGAAAATTTCTGCTTCATTTCTGCATGTCCTTCCCCAGAAAAACGCTTGCGTAATTTGACAAGCGTTTTACACACGTTTATGATGCGTTTGGGACATGCGGAATTGCCTTGCGTTTTTTATTGCATTGACAAGGCAATTCCGCATGCGTAAACGCAAAATTAATGGACATACCGCGGATTTTTGAGCGCATCAAAAGCGCTGCGGAAAAATCCGCAGCATGGGCATTGAAATTACGGCTTCTCATTGGGGACCATGGGGTGCGGGTTACCAAGCGTTTCACAAGCGTTTACGCTGCCGAAATTCCGCAGCCTAAACGCTTGTAATCCGCAACGTGGGCACATACCCTAACAGTGGTTTTCTCCCACGTATGGGGTATCGACTTACTCAGGAGAAATTGCACAACAAATTTTGGGGTCCATTTTTTCCTGTTATCCTTGCAAAAATAAAAAAAATGGGTCTAAAGTAACATTTTTGTGAAAAAAAGTTAAATGTTCATTGTTTTCTTCCACATTCCAAAAATTCCTGTGAAGCATCTGAAGGGTTAATAAACATCTTGAATATGGTTTTGAGCACCTTGAAAGGCGCAATTTTTAGAATGGTGTCACTTTTGGGTATTTTCTGTCATAAAGGCCCCCCAAAGTCACTTCATTTTGATATGGGTCCCTAAAAAAAATGGTTTGTAAATTTTGTTGTAAAATGTGAAATCGCTGGTGAACTTTTAACCCTTATAGCTCCCTAATAAAAAAAAATATATTGGTTCCAAAATTGTGCTGATGTAAAGTAGACATGTGGGAAATGTTATTTATTAACTATTTTGAGTGACATCTCTCTCTGATTTAAGGGCATGAAAATTCAAATTTTGAAATTTGCTAAATTTGCCAAATTTTTGACAAATTTACGATTTTTTCACAAAGAAACGAAAGTCATATCGAATAAATTTTTTATCTATCATGAAGTACAAAATGTCATGAAAAAACTATTGAAGCGTTCCAGAGTTATTACCTCATAAAGTGACACTGGTCAGAATTGTAAAAATTGGCCTGGTTAGGAGTTTCCCACAGTGGAAGAATCAGAAATGGAGACCAGGATCAGCACAGTCTTCTGTTGTCACGACTGAATCAAGGACGGTGTCTCTTTTGATTTCCTCAATGAGCATTAATTTAAAAATAAAATATTATTAAAACACTGGTTTACACAACGCGTTTCGGCTGCTTACAGCCTTCATCAGGTGCATAATAAAAATATACTTATCCAACTTTATATCTTTCACCACCAGAAAGTGGGAGGAATGGATAAGGGAGGGGAACAGGGGGGAGGAGGAGAGGGAAGGGGAAGGGAGGGTTTAATCATGTGCCTTTTCCAGACTTTGATAAAACCATTATATGAGCCTCAAGTGATTGGGGGGTAAAGGGGAGTCTTCTGAAATATTATTGAGCACTTTGGCTAAAAATGGTAATAACTGAGGTGCAAATATCTCATAAAATCTATTATTGAATCCATCTGGTCCAGGGCTCTTCCCGATAGGGAATGATTTATTGGCCTCTCCTATCTGTTGTTCAGTGAAAGCTTTGTCTAGTATCTCCTGCTCAGGGGTCTGTAAGGAAGGAACGGCAGTGTCCATAATATATTTGTCAATTTTTGTTTCAAGAATATTAGGTGGCATGTCGTGGTATTTTCCATGAATATTATATAGTGAGCTATAACAGCAATGAAATGCTTCCGCTATGTCAGTGGGGTTATGAGTTTCTTGCCCGGGTGCTTGTTTTATGTTGGATACGCATGTCCTTTACACGTGTGGATGTAACCTCCTTGTCAATGAGCAACCACATTTACCTGCGAATTCCTACGAGTATCTTCACATGTGATCTTGATATTTTGTATACGTTTGATCTATTAAAGACCTTCGCTCCTTTCTTTTTCCAACCAGATCGTGTTTATTGAGCAAAACAAAGAATTACCAACATTTTGTTTTTGTCATACAAACTTTGTGAGAAAAACAATAAAAAGAAAGAAAAACCAATTAAACAATACAAGAACCGGTTTACAATGATATAAATCCCAATATCGCTCTATAGTACAATGTTTTGGAATAGTAATTTTACATTTGTACATAAATATCTGAATACTTCCTGACGGCTTATTTTTTCCCCTATTGAGACATCAAAAGAAAAAGAATATATCTAAGAAGGGACAATTGTGTGGACTGAGACTATGATTATTTGCTGACACTTTGGATATAAGGATAAAAACTCTTACTGTAAGGAAATGGACTATAGTATTTCTGAGGTTTTCTGAAGCAATACCTGGGGTAATTAACCATTGCTCCCATATTTGTATGGATTTCTTGAGAGCGTTCCTTTTTATATAAGCTCCACTTTCCAAGCATAGAGTGTTATTTATCCTGGATTTTAGTTCTGTTATCGTTGGGGGAGAATTGTCTATCCAATGTAGTGCCAACAACTTTCTGGCTTGGAATAATATTCTTGAGCTATCTACTGCCATATGGGAGTCTGGGTCTACGTCTTCTCCCAGGAGTCCTAGGATACAGATTTTAGGTTCAAACTGAAGTTGTATCCCAGATACAGATAGTACAAGAGCGATCACCCCCTTCCAGTAGTCACCAATATTCCCACATCATATGCATCAGGTGGGCGTCATTTTGACCACATCTAGGGCATGTGTCATCCGTTTGTATTCAAATTTAAAAAAAAATACTTGGGGATCTATATACCCTATGAATGAGAAGAATTTGGGACAATCTTTGTTACTCTGACAATGAAAGTTTCAGTGTCAAATCAAAGTTTCCCTCCATTGCTCCTCAGATACGGGACCTACATCCTGCTCCGTTTTTGTCTTAGTTTTCAAAGGATATTTATCCAAACGTAGGGCCAGTAACTGCCTATAAATAAGGGATATTAGACATTTTGTATCTACTGCTGTAGAAATGGTATCTATTGGGTGATATCTATAAATCAGTATGACGTTTATCCTAAGTTGTGTGCTATATGCATGACATGTTTGCAGATATTGATAAAACTTCCTATGTGGAAGGTTAAAATCTGCCTTTATTTGTTCAAAACTCTTGAAAAATCCATCCCTCAAGAGTTGTGATACCAAACATATTGTCACGCAAGGTGTGGGAAAGACTTAGTGCAACACAAAGGGAAGGGGCAAAGGGAACCCAGACTCTAGGGAAAGGGGGGAGTGGAGACCTCCTAGGCTGATCTGATATCACCCTGTCTCCACTGACATCCCTATATTGGTTTTTCACCAATCGCGAGCCTAAAATCTGTATTTCCCTAGCTCTTGGCCCTGTATAGGGAAGGGGGGAATGAGCGCTAGTCAGTTCCCACTAAACACTAAAGACAGCAAGGAGAGACAGACACGGGGGAATTAGCTTAGTTTGAGTCGACTTCAGAGAGATTGCAACACGTCCTCTCAGCTCCAGGAGGAAGCAAGCAGACTGCACCAGCTCCAAGCCTTCACAAGGGGTCATGTGAATATCAGTGGCCCCTCCCCCTAGCAATAGTCAGTATTTAAACACCCAGCCTGGGTGTCAATTAGCTAGAGGGAGGTAGCCACTGGGTCCTAGAGTGAGACATCTAAGAAGGTGTCTGTAATGCCAAATGAAGAGATCTTCTGCAACCAACTACAGGGCGACTGTCTGTCACTTCTGACATACCCATGATGCATATACCCCTATCCTCCCACTCACTAACATCTTTTAGTTTCTGTAGCTCTGGTAAGTTATAGTTGGGCCATAAAGTAGAACAGTTTGTGTATTTTCCAATTCCCAGAATATTTTTACCCCTATCCCACACCTTTAATATTAACTTTAGTGTAGGACATTTTAAGTGATTTTCTTGAGGAGGCCCTAAATCTAGTACCGAGAATGGAAGCTTCCACTTGGTTCCTTCCATAAGTAGGTGCCCTGAAATTACATAATATTTGCAAGTACCCCATCCATGAAACCATCTTAACTCCTTTCTAGAGTTAAGCATGTCTGCATATACCTGGAGGGAAGCAGATCGTTTATGTTGTTTGTTAAGGCGATCAATCCGCTCAAGCAAATGGGAGACTTTAGTTGCTCTCTCTTTTTAACCTGGATCCATGTTTATTAGTATCCCTCTGAGGACGCATGTGAGTGCTTCCCATTTAAATGGTAAGGCAGTTTCATCATGCTCATATATTTGAAGGACTCTATAGTCTCAAGAAGGTCTGAGACACAGAGTGAGTCTTTCAGCAGATTAGCATTTGAGTTCCGACAGCTGAAGCCTTGGTGGAGTCAGGTATAGTCAGATTACAATATACAGGAGCATGATCTGACCATACAGCAGTTCCTATCTGAGATGTAGGTTGCCATGTAAGCAAGTGATGGCTAATTAATGAAAAGTCTCTACGGCTATATGTATTATGTAAAGGAGAATAATACGAATAATCCTTTACTTCTGGATGTAGTATCCTCCATACATCGACCAGTTGGAAAGACCAGAGCATGTTTAGCAAAGCTTTTGAGTGATTTAGATTCCTGACTCTGGCCCAGGGATGCATCTAAAGAAGGATCCAAGAAAATATTAAAGTCACCTCCAATGATGGTAAGGTCCTCCACAAAATGTTTTAGTTTGTTTAAGAATTGACGGCATGTCTTAATTAGGTCACAATTACGGAGATAGAAGTTTGCCAAAGTCAACTGACAGTGATCACTGCCGCATACTATTGTAGAAACACGGTCTGACATGGAGGGGAGGTATGTGTTTGTTAAGATCTCGATCTATGTCTGGAATAGAAAGTAGTAGATCTGTAGTGGCCGCCGCAGGGTACTGCACATTCGCCTTCCATTCAATTGAATGGGAGGCGGATGTGCAGTTACAAGTGGCGGCCACTACAACTTGACGGCCAAGCACCGCAGGTAAGGACTTCCCGCCGGCAGCTGCTGCCGCCGGCACCGATAACAGCTGGCCGGCGGGGGTTCGGGACCCCGGCCGATCATACAGTACATTGATGCCCTATCCTATGGATAAGACTTCAATGTCAAAGTAGTGGACAACCCCTTTAAGTCCCCTGACATTCAATGAACAAGTTTTGAGTTGTGCCTTATTATATGAAAAAAGGAGGAGGGAAGGAGAGAAAGATTTAAGAGCAAAGAGGAAGTATAGACGGTAGATAGTAACGTCTACCTCTCAGTGTCTAAGAAGTATAGATTATGAATACATAAAAAAAAAGTAGGAAATTGCGAAACAAGCAGATCCCAATGCAAGTCCCAAACTGGGGGTTGTCGTTAGAAGCGCAAGTCAAACCTTCAGTCCTAGGGTTCCTATTAGGGGGAACCATGGAATATATAGCAAGCAAAGTAATACAGCCTGATATTACAGTAAAATAATGTGACGTCAACTTATATGCCGGTCTAATATATGAACTGAAACATTCTGTATAGTGGAAGAGTGGCACCTAAAACTCTATTTAGATATATCTAATTATATGCTTAAAGAAATAAGTAAGCATCTGCAAACTGTCTCTCATCAGGGAGACAAGATTAAATTCAGGAGCTCTTTTGACTGGCAGGTTCCATTCCCGTCTGGGGAATCCTTATCAACTGAACGCCTTCTAAGATGTGCAGGAACGCTCTGTGACAATGGTGGAGCAGGGGGCCTGTCAGATATATGGATTCCGTCACGTTTTGTTCAAGATTATTGTAATTGTTCTTGTATGTGTACCCCTTTTTCACATGTAAAGCGCCATGGCGCAATAATAATAAATAATAATAATACTTCTGGTAATATCCAGGACATCACAGAATGGTCTCATGTCGCTTGGATCTTTAAAAGTATACAATGCTCAATTTTTTCGTACTTGCAGCTGGAAAGGTACCACAGGAGTATAGCAGGCCATTTTCCCATACAGCATCAAGTAGTGGTTTCAATACCCTTCTTTTAGCAAGTGTCATTCAGGATAGATCTGTGAGCAATTGTATGCTTTGTTCATTGAAATCACCAGGACAAAAATGTATGTGACAGATAATGTCCCTTGGACGCTCAGGATCTGGGCCATGATTGTCTAATGTACGGTGCGCCCTGTCAGTCTTCAGCCTTATCAATAGGGTCACCAAGGATATTATTAAATAATGTCTATAGTGTTGTCATGATCTCTTGTGCATTGATGCTTTCAGGTATATCCCTTATCCAGATATTATTGTGATTTTCTTGATCATCAACCATATTAAACAGATGGTTTATTTACTGGCTGTGAAGATCCAGTGTTAGTTTCTGAGCATTTTGATGGCCTCTAACTTGTACGACATCAGCCTCTAATCTCTGTACCTTGTCAGTAAGCTGTGATAGGCTAGAAGTGAGGGAATGTATTTCAGTTTTTTATGTGGTCTCCAGCGTTTGTATATATTGCTCCATCTATTGTTTAGTAGGGATAGACGCAAAATATGAAATAAAAAATCAATTATAGCGTTCCCCATATCAGAATCCCCTTTGGCTCAGGGTGGGGAGTAAATTTCCCTGTGAAGCAAGCACTGCTCAGCATGGGGGCTTCGGTGAGAGTAGAGGGAGATTTGTGGAGCTGTTTTCTTGTGAGGCCTACATATTGAGAGAAACTGGTGCAGGACTTACAGACCTGAGCTGTCTAGCATCATGAGGGTTAAGACTGCTTCCTTTTCCAAGCTGAGATGAGGCAGTAATGGCTCCGGAGCAGGAAGATAAGACTTTCAATAAGAAACACTGCATGTCAGACATGCTGACGGAGGTGGAGAACCTCAGACTAACCTCGGATCTCTTCTTTCTTTCCCATATCGGAAGTCATGTTTGAGGCTGTTTATAATTCCCCCAGGAACACGGTCTGAAGAGAGTGCTCTCAGTGTGTGCGTTCTCTCAGTGCTATGTCCATGCCATGTCCCTCCTGTTGATGTTCAATACGTCCAAAGGCGGCATTGATTGGGAGCAGGATTGTGTGATGTAACAACCTTATGTGAGCCCCGGGAACGCGTGTTGTGACACCAATGGAACAGCGCCAGAACGGGAGCTGTGTATGAGTGTTTTTATTTTATCAAGGCCAAACATGAGGAATGAGAAATAGTTGTCCTAATAGTGGACAACCCCTATAAGAAGATACAATTTTCAGTTAAAAATGAAAAAGGCTTCTCCCCTGTGTGACTTCTCTGAAATTTGTTAAGACTTGATTTCCGTGTAAAACATTTCTCACATTCAGAAGAGGAAAAAGGTTTCTTCCCTGTATGAGTTCTCTGGTGCTTAACCAAATCTGATTTCCGGCTAAAACATTTCCCACATTCTGATCAGCAAAAAGGCTTTTCCCCTGTGTCAGTTCTGTTGTGCGTAACAAAACCTGATTTCTGGCTAAAACATTTTCCACATTCTGAACAGGAAAAAGGCTTCTCCCCTGTATGAGTTCTCTGGTGTATAACCAAATCTGATTTCCAGCTAAAACATTTTCCACATTCTGAACAGCAAAAAGGCTTCTCCCCTGTGTGAGTTCTCTGGTGCTCAACCAAATCTGATTTCTGGTTAAAACATTTCTCACATTCTGAACAGGAAAAAGGCTTCTCCCCTGTGTGAGTTCTCTTGTGCTCAACCAAAACTGATTTCCGGCTAAAACATTTTCCACATTCTGAACAGGAAAAAGGTTTCTCCCCTGTGTGAGTTCTCTGGTGATTAACCAAATCTGATTTCCGGCTAAAACATTTTCCACATTCTGAACAGAAAAAAGGCTTCTCCCCTGTATGAGTTCTCTGGTGATCAACCAAATCTGATTTCTGGTTAAAACATTTCTCACATTCTGAACAGGAAAAAAGCTTCTCCCCTGTATGAGTTCTCTGATGTCTATCAAGATGCGCTTTCTGGAAAAAACATTTCCCACATTCTGAACAGGAAAAAGGCTTCTCCCCTGTGTGAGTTATATAATGTCTGATAAAACTTGACTTCAATGTGAAATATTTTCCACAATCTGAACAAGAAAATGGCTTCTCTCCTGTGTGAATTGTCTGATGGTTATCAAGATGCACTTTCTGTTTAAAACATTTCCCACATTCTGAACAGGAAAAAGGGTTCTCACCTGTGTGAGTTCTCTGGTGCCTAACCAAATCTGATTTCTGGCCAAAACATTTTCCACATTCTGAACAGAAAAAAGGCTTCTCCCCTGTGTGAGTTCTCCAGTGATTAACCAAATCTGATTTCCGGCCAAAACATTTTCCACATTCTGAACAGGAAAAAGGCTTCTGCCCTGTGTGAGTTATATAATGTCTGATAAAACTTGACTTCAGTGTGAAATATTTTCCACAATCTGAACAAGAAAATAGCTTCTCTCCTGTGTGAATTGTCTGATGGTTATCAAGATGCACTTTCTGTTTAAAACATTTCCCACATTCTGAACAGGAAAAAGGCTTCTCCCCTGTGTGATTTCTCTGGTGCCTAACCAAATCTGATTTCTGGCCAAAACATTTTCCACATTCTGAACAGAAAAAAGGCTTCTCCCCTGTGTGAGTTCTCCAGTGATTAACCAAATCTGATTTCTGGCCAAAACATTTCCCACATTCTGAACAGGAAAAAGGCTTCTCCCCTGTGTGATTTCTCTGGTGCCTAACCAAATCAGATTTTTGGCCAAAACATTTTCCACATTCTGAACAGTAAAAAGGCTTCTCCCCTGTGTGAGTTCTCCAGTGATTAACCAAATCTGATTTCTGGCCAAAACATTTCCCACATTCTGAACAGGAAAAAGGCTTCTCCCCTGTGTGAATTCTCTGGTGTATAACCAAATCTGTTTTCCAGCTAAAACATTTCCCACATTCTGAACAGGAAAAAAACTTCTCCTCTGTGTGAGTTCTCTTGTGCTTAACCAAATCTGATTTCTGGCTAAAACATTTTCCACATTTTGAACAGGAAAAAGACTTCTCTCCTCTGTGAGTTGTCTGATGGTTATCAAGATGCACTTTCTGTTTAAAACATTTCCCACATTCTGAGCATGAAAAAGGTTTCTCCCCTGTGTGAGTTCTCTGATGTCTAATTAAACTTGAATTATCTGTAAAATATTTTCCACATTCTGAACAAGAAAATGGCTTCTTCTGCTTGTGACTTCTCTGATGATTAACAAGATTTGATTTCTGGTTAAAACATTTCCCACACTTGAAACAAAAAAATCTATTCTCTGCTGTGTGAATGTTTTGATGTTTAAAAAAAGACTTTTCAAGGGAAAAACTATTTCCATATTCTGAACAGAAAAATGGCTTCTTTGCTTTAGGAGCAGTTTGTTTTTTAATGCTTATTTCGTGACTTTGATTTTCCTTAGTGTTCGGTAATGAATCAGAAGACAGGACCTGTTTCAAAGTATCAGATGATTGATCTTTGCTGTGAAGGGATGATGGTAAATCTGGAGTAATGGCATTCACTTCAATCGTATCCTGTGGGATCTCAAGGTCATCTGATTTAAAAATTGAAGATGTCAGCTGTCCCTCTGATCTCCTGGTACAGTCATCTGCCAAGAAGAAAACCAAGAAAAAAAATCAGCCTTACTAACAACAAATCAGATAACAAATGCATTAGCATTTTAGTGTTTCTTGGGTGTACTGGAGTGTCTGTCTATGTGGGGTGCACTTATATAGTGCTAGGCAGCCCTCCTGATCTAATAGTATGGGCAACATCACTAGTTACTCTCTACAAGGAGAAAGGTTACCCCTTAGACCTCAGTCCAGAGCCTCTCATCTATCCAAATCACTTCTCATACTTTGCACTGACGAGGGCCAACAGCCCGAAACTCCGCGTCTGCAAATTGAGATTCTGATTTGGCTTTTATCCTAAGTCATATTGCACGACTCGTTAAAGGGTTGATTGTGACTAGAAGGATTTCTGCTTCCAATAGGTGGCGCTATAGAGTTCAAGTCCTCTTTTTCTCTGAAGAGGCAATTTACATCTGCCAAGAATAAAACCAATTATTTATGAATAACATATCCTTAAAATCTATATTGTTGAATATTTCTAATTAAACTCTCCGTAAAAATGTACTTTATGTAAAAGTATCATTATTTACTAAGAAAACATCACAGAAAAAAATCAGTCTTACCAACACCAAATCAGATAACAAATGCATTAGCATTTTAGTGTTGGTTGGGTGTACTGGGGTGTCTGTCCATGTGGGGTGCACTTATATAGTGCTGGACAGCCCCCCTGATCTAATAGTATGGGCATCATCACTATCCTAAGCCAGACACTGTGCATCACACCTACCTGTGTGACTGGCGTCCTATACAAGCTTCATCTGTGTGCATCTTTAATACTAGGCAGCCACCCCCTCCATGAATTGGTCGGTTTGTGAATGGTTTCTCCATCAGTATTTTGCACCTGCGCTGCCCCCCCTTTATCATGGGGGTCTGCGGCATCCTGCTAGTGCATTTGTTATATGATTTGTGTTGGTAAAGGCTGTATCTTTTTCTGTGATTTTTTTTTATTTTGCCCTATGTTAGCCATCATTATTCACCAAGATAATAACAGTTCACAGTCTAACAGAAAACCTCATAGGATGAACCAGTGGATCGTAGTGTTCAACTGTTTGTTAATTCTGTCTCCCAAATATGTAATAAAAAGCCACCAAACAATGTTATGTAGGTGAATAAAATACCAATAAAAACTTCTACTCATCTCACAAAAAACAAGTCCCCACTCAGGTCCATCATCTGTCAGTGGAAAACCAGAGGTTTCCACATTATTAGTGGCTCAAAGACTCTTGATAAGCAACATGGCTTCTATAAACCAATCCAGCAATATCCACTCCCCCAAAGTCAAATTTCACCCTAATTTTCACTCTCCAACATCCACTGCGTGCTAATTTCCAGAAAGTGCCTGTGGAATCAAAATAGTCACTACTCCTATAGATTATTTCACTGAGGGTTATAATTTCCAAAATGAAGTCACTTTATGGGGATTTCTACTGCTCTGGTTTTTGCAATTTGGCCACATTAGGGCTTCTGTAAATGGTGGGTCCCATCTCCTCTGGGATCTGCTCCTGCGACGTCTGCTTCTGTCACCAGGAGCCGCCTTATTCATCCTGCAGGTGGCGCTGGTGATGGAAGAGACGTCAGAACCAGAAGCTCTGGGCGGCGCAGGCTCTGCGCAGCCAGTAAGATTAGGTTGCCTGGGACCAGTAGTACCATCCAGTCTGGCAGTATGGGTGTGTGTGCTGTCCACCTGGAGTAATCTGCTCCCTGCTTTAGCCAATTGGAAAGCACCGCACCCTACTAAAGCTCAAAGCATATTGCCAAAAGCTAAAACACAGCAAAATAGGGCAGCAGTGTGTACCTGCCCAGATCTTCAGAACTAAATACACTACCAGGATGCAGCAAACCCACATAAAGATGGCGGCTACACAGGTGCAGAATACTGATGAGACAATCACTCACAACCTACCATTTCATGGAGTGGGTGACTGCGTAGTATTTGAATTGCACACAAAAAGGCTTGTATATGGAGCTGATCACACTTGGATAGTGCACAGTATCCGACTTACAGCCTATTAGTTACGGCCATACTATTAGATTAGGTGGGCTGCCCGGTACTATCCAAGTGCACTCCATGGGAACAGACACAGTTTACAATGCCCGCACTGATGGGCCTGGCTGCACCCGGGGATAAAAAAGTGCAAAAATGCATATATATAATATATGGATAGTACCGGGCAGCCCGCCTAATCTAATAGTATAGGCGTAACTAATAGGCTGTAAGCCGGATACTGTGCACCTTAGTGTGAACAGAACCCTATACAAGCCTTTTTGTGAGTAATTCAAATACTAAGCAGTCACCCCACCATGAAATGGAAGGTTGTGAGTGATTGTAGGTTGGTTGTGAGTGATTGTAGGTTGGTTGTGAATGATTGTCTCATCAGTATTTTGCACCCGTGTAGCCGCCATCTGTATGTGGGTATACTGCTCCCTGGTATTGCATTTAGTTCTGAACATCTGGGCAGGTAAACATTGCTGCCCTTTTTTGCTGTGTTTCTTCTTGAATATTGGGGGAATATTGGGGGCTTTGCTTTTTGTGCATATTACCAGAAGCTGCCAGATACAGCCTTGTTCTCCTCTGGTTCAGTCCTCTGCGCTCAGCCCCCGGCTTGTGTATTTGTTTCCTGTTGTGACCTCGGCCCATTTACTGACTACTCTTGTGTGATTTTCTATTTTCATTGACCTCCATGTTGTGACCCGGTTAAGTGACTATTCTTCTTGCCATTTCACTCAATAGAACAGCAGGAAACACTGTGGCCCAAGCCTAGGGGTCTCTGTCTAAGTCCAAATCCATGTAGAGGGGTTAAAGGGTGATGAGCAAGGCAAACCCTGAGATCTGGAAAATGGAGTAGATGACGCCAAGCCTGTTTGTGGTAGCCATCTTTTGCGCTGCCAGGTGACCATGAACAGTGTCTCCAATACATTGTGTCTGCAAACTATTCGAGCAAGATCTATATTCAAATAGCTAAATGTCGCTCCTTCCCTTCTTAACCTGCCATGTGCCCAGACAGTAGTGTGCAACCGTATATAGGGGATTGTCGGATTCAAGAGAAGTTGGAAAATAATTTGTAAGGTCCATTTGTTTCCTATTATTCTTTGTGAAGAATTCCAAAGTTATCACCAGATAAAGTGACACATGTCAGATTTGAAAAATGGGCCCAGATAGGAACACAAAACTGGCTACAAGAAGGGGTTAAATCAGAGTATTTTGGGCACTAACTACTGTAGTCAAAACTGTGACTATAGACAATAACACATCTACTGAAATGATCAAACTCAACAGTCTTCATCAGTAAGTAGTGAGTAACTAGCGGTGAAACCTCTCTGTGGTAATTGGAGTATGGGGCTCGGTGGCTCTTGGGAATCTAAACTCTCGTAAGGGACAATATTTTCTGTCAGATGAGTTTCAAGAAGAAATATTAGACACTCAAAGAGAACTTTTTATAATAGTGCAGAGCTGAGGCGTCTTAAATTTAGCTTAGAGATAGATCATGGCACAGGTGTAATGTTTTTTTGTTTAGTTTGTCACAATCCTGTTTGAAGTTAGTTTTAAAAAAAATTGAAAAGTCAGGATAAAGGGAAACTCTGTTGTTATTGTACAGAAATTCACACTTGGCCTCACTGCAAATTTAATGTTGTCGATCATAAAAGTGAAGTTTGGCCAGAAAGACTGGACCTGGTCTTGTAGGGACCATATGAGCACATTCATCAGCACAGAAGGGAGAGAAGGTGGATTCATCCAATAAGATATCAGGGATCTAGGAAGCCAACAGCATCATTACCCTCCGCTTTCTCTTAGAGGCCCATCATGATATTTTACTTCAAGTGATTTTCTAACTTGTCATCAGGTAACGGTCAGGATCTTCTAATCCCAGGGGGGAGGTGGATCCTCCAGGTTGTAAGTTCTATAGAAAAGGGCTTTCAGTGCCCAAAATCATCTGAACAGTTTTGGGTGGAGGAGAATGTTGTGGTCTAGAGGCAAAATGGTGATCACACGATTGTGATACAGCCAGACTACACCACCGATAAAGCAGCCACAGCCGGTGACTAAGAAGAATCTGTGACTTCTCTGCATTTAGTGTTTACTAGTGATGAGCGAGTACCGTAATATTCGTAATCGCTATACTCGCTATATATATAGTACTTTGTAATAATTGCGTATTCGTTCAGAATAGCGAGTACAATGTAAGTCAATGGGAAATGCGAATAATTTTCTGCTGGACCCTACAAAGGGGCCTGAGGAAAAGATGATGGGAAAGTGAAATGGATGGGAAAGTGATGAAACAGAATGGGAAGAGCCTGGAGAATGAGCCTGAATGCATTTCTGACTCACATATGGTTTCTGGGGATAAGTTTGTCGCAGTGTTACGCCACTTTTACAGACACACAAGAACAACTACCAAACTTAACCTAAATTGAATTTAACAGGCCAAAAAGGTTAAGAAACAGTTTTTCCTGCACAATCACTTGTATATAAGGCTAAATAAATCAGAGAAACCAAAAAATACCCCTTTTAGCGTTTGTTCACACATACTGTTGTGGCTTTTTTTTTCGCCTTTTATAATTGGGAGGGCCCTGACTTATACATTTTGTAGGTCCGTCTGTCATACATCATCTTTAGTGCGCTATTCCCCAGCACTTTACAAGCACAGCTAGAAAGTATCAGTATGTATGTAGATATTTGACCTGAGAGGCCTCAGGTGGCTCTGTAACATGCGTTTTGGAGGGACAGCTATTACTTAGACATTTGGGCGCTCCCTCCATCATTGACACTCAGATAGTGGAATACACATTCCATAGCAGTTTACAATATGCTCATTGTAGCATTGGGCTTGACCCTCCTCCTCCACCACCATGTGAGACTCGGGCCCTAAATTCAAATGTTCAGATCGCCTGCAGTAAGCAGGAAAGCTGAGTTTTGTGAGAGCCCTTGTGTGGCCCTGTAACAAACATTTTGAAGTGCCCTCCTCTAGAAATTTTGGAGTTGCCTCTTGTGTACACTTGAGAGTGCCCTCACTTATTCATACTGTAGGGCCCTCATTATTATTTAACTAATTTAAGGGCAGAGACTACAGAGAAAATGGCCAAGATACATGGAGTACTAGAAGGTAGCAGTGAGTGCGGACTACGACCCTCAGGTATGGCTGAACTCAGTGAACCGTAAAAATAAAACTGCACTAGTCAACTCGATGACAAGCTCAAATATATCACTTGTGCAAGTCACTGGACAAAGTATTTATGGTGCCCCCCCTCCAGGATGGGTTGGTGAAGCTTCTTAGAGATTGGCTTAGAGATTTTGATTGTCAATATTCCCCAGATTATATAGCAGGAGAAGACTTCTTGATACTGTACTACTTGGTCCAGTAGAATGTGCATCGTATTTCCAAATAATACTCCTGGGGCTGGGGGCTGTGTCATAGGTGCAGGAAGATTGCATGACAAGGGCCTCCCTTGACAAACATTACCTACGATGGAGTATGGTAGTAGTTGTGATCCTCAATTTAAGTTTTCAGAGGGCCATCAGTCGGTCATCAACAATCAGTGTAAATTTCTATTGAATATGTATCCCCTATCTCACAATGTGACACAACCTGTGAGAAGGGCCTCCAATGACAAATATTAGTTTGGAAGGACTACTGTACATTCCAGATTTGTCCACTGCACAATGTGCATATGGTTTGTGAAAATTAGGCCTATTGGCTAAGTCATGGTTGACGCAGGAAGCCACCATCCCAAGGGCCTCCAATCACAAATAGTAGTTAGGTTGGAGTAGGAATACTGTCCTGGTTTGTCCACGGCACAATGTACATAGGATTTGTAAAAATTAGCCCTATTGGCTGTGTCCCGGTTGACTCATTATTTTGGCTGTGCCTTTGACAGCTAGCTTGGCTTGTGCCATCAACATCTGAAAATCTGTCAACAAAACCCAAAATGCCAAAAAAGCCTGTTGTTAAGGGACGTGGACGTGGTGTTGTCAGTGGTGCGCGAGAAGCCACTCAGTCTGTGTCAGGTCAGAAGAAGCTTGATGCATCCACAATGTTCCTGGAAAAAGTTCCCGGTCTGGAACGTAAACATGTGTGGAAGCCACAAGAGCGAGAGCAGATTCTGTCTTGGATAGCAGACAAGGCCTCTACGCATTTGTCAAGCAGCACCAAAACTTCCACGACCACACAGTCTACTGTGGATACACAGAAGGCTGGCCCTTCCAATCCTGAAGCTGGTTCTCCTTCCTCCCACCATTATCAGTCACAGGAGACATATGACCCCAAGCTTGGCCACTCCGAGGATCTGTTTGGTTGGCTCTGGCCTATCACCATGCAGCATTGAAGAGGGACAAGAGGTGGCGGCGTGCGTTGATGCTCAAGTATTTTAGGACCTACAACCAGAAGAAAGCCACTTGGAGGAACGTCATTTACTGTCTCCAGAGGTGGAGGCTGATGATGATGAGACACAGTTGCCATCAGGTCAGCCTACAATATCAACTGGGAAGGATGATGAGATAGAAGACGACGTGGTCGATGATGAGTCCACTGATCCAACCTGGACCGTTGGCAGCAATACAGAGGAAGATGGACCAACACAGGCACCAAGGGGTCGTGGTTTGCCCAGAGTAAAAACTGGGTCAACTGTTCCCAAGAGCACCCCCGCTGTGCGCCAAGTCAGGGCAAGAGGGTGTTCAGCTGCTGTGTGGAATTTTTTTTTCTAAAAGTCCTTCAGAGAAAAACATTGTTGTCTGTAGCATCTGCAATACCAAGTTGAGCAGAGGCCAGCGCAAAGGCAACCTGAGCACAAAGAGTATGAGAAACCACATGGCAGCCAAGCAGCCGAGTAGGTGGGCGGAACACCAAGGTACCAAATCTGCGTCTGCGGGTCAAACCAGTAATAATAATACTCTTTATTTATATAGCAACAACCTATTCCGCAGCGCTTTACAATTCAGAGGTTCATATTCAACAGTCATAAGTAACATAGCTAAAGATAATATAATAATTAAAGGAAAAATAATGATGACCCTGCTCATAAGAGCTTACGATCTACAATGAGGTGGGGGGTGACACAAAGGACAGGGACTTATTTACAATGATGGTCCAGTCATCTTGAGGGGATGAGGGATAGACAAAGGTTGCATAAGCTGATCACCAGCCAGTATCTGTAGTGCTTTTGGGTTCCGTGGAAACTTATGCCATGTCGCCTGGGCTATGTCCTTCAGAATCTGCTGTTCAAGAAGCAGGCGCTCATACCTCCTGCCCACAAGCTGCGGTTGCTCACACGCAACAAACATCAACCCCATCCACTTCCTTGTTCCAGCAAAGTGTCCAATTGTCCGTGCCTGAGAGCTTGGAAAGAATGCGTAAATGCCCAGCCACGCACCCACAGGTACAAATACTAAACTCGCACATTGCCAAATTGCTAGCTATGGAGATGTTGGGCTTGTGGGAACACAGTCTTCCATGATCTCTTGGCTGTGGCTGCCCCACGATACAGTGTTCCCAGCCGCCACTATTTTGCCCGATGTGCCGTCCCTGCGTTACACAAGCACGTGTTAAACAATCTGAACCATGCTCTCACCAACACCGTAACCGGGAAGGTCCACCTAATAACAGACACCTGGACAAATTGTTGTGTACAGGGGTGATACATTTCTGTCATGCCACACTGGGGGAACCTGGTGGAGGGTGGGACAAAGGCGCAAACTGGAACATCACACATCCCACCCACGCTAAGAATAGCGGTTCCAACTTCTGTCAGGGTCTCCACCTATTCAAATTCCACTTCCTCTCTCCCCTTCTCCTGCTCCTAATCCTCTGCTGAATTATTCTCCCCATCACTGCCAAGCTGGGACCTGTGCAATAGTGCATCGGCAAAGTGGCAAGACGCTCTGCTGAAGCTGATCTGTTTAGGTCAGAAAGCACACACTGCAACAGAGCTGCGACAAGCTGTAAAACAACAGACCAATCAGTGGCCTCTGGTCGTCTGCGATAATGGGCGTAACCTGGTGGCGGCTTTAAAGATCGGCAAGCCGGTACACGTGCCATGCATGGCTCACGTGCTGGACATAGTTGTTCAGAAATTTCTGAAAACTTTCCGTGACTTCCTGTACCTACTTGAGAAGGTGAGCCATATTAGCGCCCATTTCCGCCATTCCTCTACTGCTTTTGCTGCTTTTACAGTGCTGCATAAGCGCTTGAATTTGCCAAGTCACCGACTCATTTGCGGCCTGCCCACGCGGTGGAACTCCACCTATCTTAGGTTTGCGAGGATTAGTGAACAGCAGAGGGCAGTAGCTGAATACCAGCTTCAGCATGCTGGTCAGACTGAGAGTCAGCCACCACACATAACATCTGTTGAGTGGGTGTGGATCGCTGACATTTGTGAGGTTGTTGAGAACTTTGAGTACTGCACCAGCCTTGTGAGCGGTGATCAGGCTATTATCAGCGTAACCATCCCGCTACTGTGTCTCTTGAAACAATCACTGCATAATCTCAAAGAGAAAGCTTTAAGTGCCCAGAATGTTGATATGGAGCCAGATTTCCCAATGGGTGATACTACCCAGCCCAGCCAATATTCTGAGGCAACATTGGGTGAAGAGGGGGAGGATGAGGAGGAAGAGGACTTGTTTTTCTGTGCTACCGAGGGGTAATGCTACAGAGGGGACACCCAACCCAAGCTTCATGTCTGCCCAGCCTGGATGGGCTGGAGAGGAGGAGGTGGTGGAGGAGGAGGAGGCGAGTCAGCGTGAGGAGAGGGTGGGTACTGTTTCTACTGTTGGGGACACAGAACATTTGCCTTTTTGCAGCTTGACCCACATGGCACAGTTCATGTATAAGTATCTGTGGCAAGACCCTCGCGTGATACACATTTTATCCAACAGTAATAATAATAATAATAATTTTTATTTATATAGACCAGCACAACAGTAAAGGCTATCTGTGCCTGTAACAATGCCAAGGAGGAATAAGTTGCAGAACATGGTCAAGGGGTACTTAAGTGACCATCCGTGCGTCCTTTCTGACACTTCAGTTCCCTTTAATTATTGGGTGTCTAAGCTAAACACTTGGCCGACCTCTCCTTATATGCCTTGGAGGTGCTGGCCTGCCCGGCTGCTAGTGTGGTGTCTGAGCGTGTTTTCAGTGCCGCTGGGGCAATCATCACTGATAGGCGCACACGCCTCTCCACGGAGAATGCAGACAGACTTACTCTGATTAAATTCAACAAGGACTGGATATCTCCACAGTTTGTAATCCCTCCAGATGAGAGCAAGCCAACCTAAATTCACCAAAAATGCAGATTCATGCTACTGCTGTTAACGTCAACCCCTTCCCATAAGAACCCGTTTCCTTCCTTCGTCAACCATGACTCAGCCCATAGGGCTAATTTTTACAAACTCTATGCGGATTGTGCAGTGGACAAACCAGGACAGTATTCCTACGCCAGCCTAACTACTATTTGTGATTGGAGGCCCTTGGGATGACGGCTTCCTGCGTCAACCATGATTCAGCCCATAGGGCTAATTTTTACAAACCCTATGCAGAATGTGCAGTGGACAAACCAGGACAGTATTCCTACTCCAGCCTAACTACTATTTGTGATTGGTGGCCCTAGGGATGGTGGCTTCCAAAATAGTGGTTAAAATGGCCTGGTGCGTGCTTTGTAGCAAGCGGTGGGAAAAGTTTGGACTACTGCTTTGTGTAGGGCACAAAATGCTTTTTTAAGTGGACTAATATGGACAGAAGGCAGGCTGACACCCCAAAATAGCAGTTAAAATGGGCTGGTGCATGCTTCTTTTGTAGCAGGCAGTAGGAAATGTTTGGACTACTGCTTTGCGTAGGGCACCAAACACCTTTTTAAGTGGACTAATGTGGACTGCAGAAGCCAGGCTCTGACCCCTAAAACAGCAGGGAAAATAGACCGGTGCTAAAAAAAAAAGGCAGCACAAAATGCTAGTTCTGTGTGTGCTGGAAAAATATTGCTTTGCCTCTGACAAGAGCTGTTTTAAGATGGACACTGAAAGAACACTAGCTAATACACTCCCTACCTAATACACAATCTCTCCCTCCCTGTTCTCTGATTTTGTTGTGTGCCTTCAGCTCTGAAAAGAGCTATTTTTTGGTGCTATTATGGAGCTAGTGAGCGGCTCCTTTAAACACAAAACTAGTATACACTGCAGGTAGCCCTTAAAAGGGCTTTTGTTTTATCAAGAGGCCTAAACACTCTCCCTAGCAGCTCAGCGATCTCTCCATAGGCTATTACAATGCAGGCTCCAGATCCAATGTGCACAAAATGGCGGCGGCAAGGCTTAAATAGACCCCATGACGCTGGGCAGCCAGCCAATCACAGTAATGCCACAACCAAGATGTCTGCGGCATTACTGTGATTGGTTAAGAAGCCCAGCATGTTTAGTGGCAGCAGAGAAGGCGCCAAAACTGCAGGGCGGGACATCCGAATATAGCGAGGCGAGTACACAAATACTCGCAGAATAACGAGTAACCCGAATACCGTACTATCAGTGTGAAAAGCGAATATTAACAAATACACTCGCTCGTTACTAGTGGTTACTACTCACCTGTGTAGTCAGTTTTGGGTGGAAGAGAATGTTGTGGTCTAGAGGCAAAATGGTGATCACACGATTGTGATACGGCCGGACTCCACCACTGATAAAGCAGCCACAGCCGGTGACTGAGAAGAATCTATGACTTCTCTGCATTTAGTGGTCAGTACTCACCTGGGTAGTCATATGTAGGAATCTCCTCTTTACACCGCTCATCACCCCTCACATATGTCTCTGTAGTATTAATATGGGTCAGATCTTCACCCTGAAACAAATATTGTAAAAGTCACAAACAGATGAGAAGTCACATCTATGATCAACTCTAATCCTGCCATCTCCACCGTTCTCATTACACAAATAGAAAACACATAATACTGGTGGATAAAACAAGACTGAACACAAGACCTTCACAGCTGTCTACACATCATAGGGGAGATCTCATGACACCTTCTCTCCATCTACCTGATGATCCTGAGGAACATTGGGATCTTCTTGTTTACAGTCCTGTGGAAGAAGAGGACGGGGACATCTCTCTGGTGTTTTCCTCTTACTGGATAGATCTGGAGGAAACACATACAGGGACTGAATTAATTCTTTACATACAGATAATTATAGGCCGTGTGTATTTAGTCCTGTCTCTTACATGGAGATGTGAGGGGCTGGGGAACCTCCTTCATGATGTCTTTGTACAAATCTTTGTGTCCTTCTAAATACTCCCACTCCTCCATGGAGAAATAGACAGCGACATCCTGACATCTTATAGGAACCTGACACATACAATGATACAGTCATCCCCCCGATCCTTTCATAGCGTTACTGTATAATGTCCCAGCATTCCCAGCAGTGTCACCTCTCCAGTCAGCAGCTCAATCATCTTGTAGGTGAGTTCTAGGATCTTCTGGTCATTGATGTCCTCATGTATCAGGGGATGAGATGGAGCCCCGGTGATTGGGCTCTGTGGTCTTCCCCATCCCTCAGACACAGGGGCCTGACAGCGCCCACTAGAGGTCTTCTTCACTATTGTGTAATGCTGGTTATGGAGAGACAAATTATTAAATCTCACTACAGACATTTCCAGAGTCCTCACCTCTCAAGTTCTGTCCATCTGTAACTCCCATAGATAAGAATGAGGTAATGTGACGTCATCAGAATCTCTCACCTCTCCAGTAAGTCGGAAGAGGATCTCTAGGGTGAGGCACAATATCCTCTCCGCCATCTTGTCTCTGTCCATACCCATCTTTGATGGGTCCATAAGGAAAATTCTCTTATATAGAAGATCTTCACTGAGAGCATCCGATATTGTAGGGACCTGAATGAGAAGATGATTAGCCAATGTAACATCATAAAAATACTGTGTAATTACACAATTACTGGAGAGAATAAGGGAAAACATATGAGGAGATATATCATTTTACAGTATTTAGTTTTCTTCTTTACATCTAGTAATAAAACCTATATATTTTAGGCCACAGACAACAAGCAGTTTCTTCCTTGGAGTCTGTAGCTGAACTCGTTTCTCAAAGACTCATCTTCCATAATGCTAATTCTCGTCTCATTTACCGACACTGCAGTCGGCATTAGCAATACTGCAGGAGATATTCATTACACGTGACATGAGAAATAATTACTTCATGAATAGGACGACATCTTCATCTTCTACTACGGCTGTAGAAAGATATTTGGCTAGAGTGCTTCACTGACTACATCTCCACCGGTCGTCTATATGAATGTTTTCCGTCTTCCCCGGACTGTAATCTTCTATCACGTTAGATCTCATGTCTGATTCACACACAGAAGTTTGAGGCTTTCACACATGGTAAGGTTTTTAATATTATACAGAGTAGGACTATCTCGAATGGGTGCACCTTGCTATGGTGGGATAGCTTTCATGCTATTTTTGATCAAAAACAGTGTTGATAAGAACCCTAATTTATTTAAATGCACTTTTGCTTTTTATTTATTTATTTACAGTAGGGTTTATGATAATTTTTCTTTATAGTTTTTTTCTGATTTATGGCCATAGTAAACATGCGTCTATGTGCTGCATGGATACCAATTTAAACCAAGCTCAAAATCTGTGTTTTTTCACGGGCACCATAGTGGCCGTATGGGCCGACGCTATGGATGATACACCCCCTAACTATCCAACTATCATTTGGTAAAAATCTCATAGGTCCTGGATTCATTAGTACCTGCACCAAGAATGGGGCTAAGTGAGTATTTATTAAAGGGAATCCACTTCAACGACTACCCCACGGCTGATTAAAGGGAATCTGTCACTCACTGGGACTTATCTGACCTCTAATATGGGCATACAGGTGATAGAAATGTGAATCTATACTTACCTGTATGGCCCATATTAGAGGTCTGTTTGCTGTGAAAAGGCTTTTTATTCAGTGAAGATTCCGATGCTTGCGGGCCGGGAAGAAATGCCCTGTGACGTGTAATCACCATGTCCAGGTCCCGCGCACTTCACTTCTTACGGAAGGCACAGTGGTACTGTGTACTAGGCAATCATAGTGCTGCAGGGATCTTGTGCACAGGCACTGGAGAGTCATGGTGACTTCCCGGCGCCTGGGCACAAGATCCCTTCAGTACTATAACTGCTTAGTACACAGTACAAGTTCGTCACTACCGTAAAAAGCGCGCAGTCGCGGGATCTGGACATGGTGACTGCACGTCACAGGGCACTGTGACGTGCAGGGGAGGTGGGAAATATTTTAATTAACACAGTAGGCGGGGATTTCTTCCCGTCCCCCGGCCAGCAAGCATTGGAATCTTCACTGAATAAAAAGCCATTTCACAGCAAAAGAAACTCTAATATGAGGCATAGATGTATAGATTCACATTGCTATCACCTGTATGCCCATAGTAGAAGTCAGATAAGTCCCAGGGGGTGACAGATTCCCTTTAATCAGCCGTGGGGTAGTCATAAAACCAGATACATATCAAGGTATTGTAAGGTGGCTAGTGGTCGCATAGTCGATGGGAGATATGTGTCACAGAGATGGCTAGTCTCTGTGATGTAACCTGGAGTGTTTCTCTAGAGCACATAAGCACTAAGAGGATTGTTCGGTGCACCTGGGAGCCGGGTTACAGGTAGCAATGGGCGGGTCCAGCTACCCACATACCTCACCTCTGGGTGTGGTTAACAGCCTATAAAATGAAGGCTGTTGTTTGGCACATGGTCTGTGTGTTTGGAGGTAGACAGCCTCCTGTGTATGTTTGTCTTCAGACCAAGCCAGGACACTGGACGCTACCCCAGCTTGTGTGGCACACAGGCCTGGCTGAGCAGAGACCTGCTAAGGACATTTACTTTGTTTGCCTCATCTAAAGGCTATTTGCTTTTATGTTTGGCTTCTGGGTTTATGAAGCCATAAACCCACATGAACTTTTAAAGGAACATGCATCATATTTTCCTCCCGTCGCATCCAAGTGAGTAAAACCCCTACTATATGTATAAAGAAAAGGGTATGGTACTCAGAAAATGTTTCAGTAATCCACCTCAACGCATTTCCCCCAACAGGTTCATCAGGAGGCTTGATACTGGGATGATAATTCATGATGTTCAGCATAGTGTGCCTAATAGCCAGGTGTCCATGTTTAAATAGCCCAATTCATCCAAAACCCCTCCCAGACTAGGAGGCCCATTCCCATTCCTAGAGGTGAATTGTCACAGGATATACAGAATGGAGTCTGTCTACAATAATGTACTGCACCTACGCTACTTCTCATGAGCTAGAGGACCGATAATGTCCATCCCCTAGTGTGCATGTTTGGAAGTGACGTGCTTTACACTGAAATGCTAGATAAACTGATTGCGGCCAAGCCACTCATACCTGTGACTGCGCATGGCCGTAGTTATAATTCCACACCGGAGTGCATCTAGGATCATTGTCCACGATTGCGCATGCCCAGATGTCTGCACTCCACACCGGAGCACATATGATATTGGATTGCATTCCACCAACAGAAAAATCCTATCTCTGAGATCAGCGTCATGGGAGACTAAAAACAAGTATTGCACATCCTCCCATCATGCAATAGGCATGTAGATCTACTTTATCACTACAGAAAATATGGAATGGTGGCCCACAGTAAATTCCTAAATGGTCAAATTTAACCCCCATTGCATAATTAGACATACACAAGGAACACCACACTTGTTAGTTACTTAATAGTATAAGTGGGATATAACTGATAAGAAATAATTCTGATATAGAAGCTCAGATCTCTCGATGAAGTAAAGCAATATGTGAACCTCATTCACAGGGAACTGAGTAGCAATGGGTAGAGTATAAAATCCAAAAATGTAATCCAGAATGGGGCTGTATTCATACAAAACAGGCATAGGAAATTTGTTCATTCAGTCCCTTAGGGGCTAGTGAATCCAGTCTGGAAATCCACTCACTTTCCTTTTTGACTACACATGTATTGAGATCACCTCCTCTCACATTGGGTTTAACCATCTCAATGATGCAAAAGGAGATGTCTCTTGTTTCACCTCAATGTGCACTGTTCATGTGTCTCACTAATGGGGTGTCCCGACCATGGTGTATTTTGCCCAAATGCCCCCCACCCTCCTCCTATACTAACTCTTGGTCGTGCATACATAATCTAGGGGACAGGTGCATGTGGCCATATATAAAAGTCCTGAGGTTTTACAGTTGGAATAATCCCTCTGGAAAAAGATTTTACCTGTAGAGGAACTCGAGAAATATTTACATGGTCTCATCCAATTACATATACAACTTTCTCGAGGTTCTTCTATCCAGCCAAGTCCACTTGGGTGCAGGTTTTTATCGAAAATATGCACTAAACAGTCCCTAATTGACCAACCCTTTCTGAAACGTATTGTGGGAGTAGATCCCACAGCACCCTCAGGTCCAGGTCGGCCAGGGTTTTCTGAGGATATTAAAGATATGGTCACTCTGATTCTTTTAAGTTCCTATTACTCGTGTTATCCCATCTTTTTCTTGCTCTCTTGGTTAGCTATAGAGGAATGTCTGTCTCTCCCGATTTTCTGCAAACAATCGTGCGGAATCCAAAATGTACTGTTGGTACCCTTTTTTCATGAATCTGGTGTTCATGTCTATTGCCTGTATATTAAAATTTGTGACATTAAAGCAGTCTCTTCTCAACCGTAAAAATTGGCCCTTGGATATTGCTTTTTTTTAAGGAGGATGGGGTGGTGACTATCCCACTTCAATAGTTTATTAGTGCTTGCAGGTTTTTGATAGATGAGTGTCCCTATGGTCTTATCCCGTACTTTCTTGATTGGTACATTCAGGAAAGGCAACTGGTAATAGTTGAATTCTGATATAAATCTCAGGCCCACTCTATTGACGTTGAGTTCCCTAACAAATTCAATAAACTTTTCACTCGTCCCTGACCAGATTAGAAAAATTTTGTGAATATATCTATACCATACCCCAATATATGGATGCCACCATTTATGATCATCCCTGAATATTGTGGTTTCCTCCCACCAGCACAGGAATAGATTAGCATACGAGGGGGCACTGGGGCTCCCCATCGCAGTACCCCTGAGCTGGTGGAAGTACTTCCTGTCAAAAAGAAAGAAGTTATGAGTAAGAGTGAATTTTAGAAGATCCTCCATGAAGTCATTATGTCTGCTACACTCTATCGATCTCGATTTCAAGAAATGTCTTACCCCTCTGATACCATCCTCATGTGGTATATTACTGTACAAAGCCTCGATATCTAGTAAGGCCTGCTCCCCTACATGCCTGTATACATGCTCGAGGGTATACATGGAGGGGAGCAGGCAAAGGGAAAACCAACTCCAGAGGGATTATTCCAACTGTAAAACCTCAGGTGGTACTGGGGGAACATTTTACTGTGGGGGGCATCATACACACTGCATAAGGGGCATAATGGGGGCATTACACTGTGTGGGGGCATCATACATCCTGCATAAGGGGCATAATGGGGGCATTACACTGTGTGGGTGCATCATTCATACTGTATAAGTAGCATAATGGGGGCATTACACTTGTGGGGGCATCATACATCCTGCATAAGGGGCATAATGGGGGCATTACATTGTGTGGGGGCATCATACATCCTGCATAAGGGGCATAATGGGGGCATTACACTGTGGGGCAGTAAAGGGGTCCTGTACTATGAGAACAATATGTTTCCTCCCTTCCTGTCTCCATAGTTGGGTCGTATGTATCTATTACAGGAAACAGAACAAAAACCTTATGATTCTTATAAAGGGGCAACACAAGACCCCAAAAGAGTCTCCGTGCTGAAGGGGTTAATGCCCCCTGCGCCCAGTAATGGGGGTCTCCACATACCTACACCTGCAGAGCCGCCACCACATATATGGCTGCTCTGTGCGCACAGGACCTGTGATGAGGTCACAGGAGGGGAGGAGTCAGGGGTCACATGATCAGGGGCCTCAGTTGATGCAGGACTCTGCTGTGCTGGTTGTCATGGTGCTGGATGAGCTGAAGTTTATGTGTGGGGTCAGGAGGGGTTTACAGTGTGGATGTAGCAGAGCCGCGTGTGTACGAGGTGTACGGAGCAGAGCCGTGTGTGTACGAGGTGTACGGAGCGGAGCCGCGCGTGTACGAGGTGTACGGAGCGGAGCCGCGCGTGTACGAGGTGTACGGAGCGGAGCCGCGCGTGTACGAGGTGTACGGAGCGGAGCCGCGCGTGTACGAGGTGTACAGAGCGGAGGCGTGTGTGTACGAGGTGTACGGAGCGGAGCCGCGTGTGTACGAGGTGTACGGAGCGGAGCCGCGTGTGTACGAGGTGTACGGAGCGGAGCCGCGTGTGTACGAGGTGTACGGAGCGGAGGTGCGCATGTACGAGGTGTGCGGAGCCATGTGTTTGAGGTGTATGGAGCGGAGCCGTGTGTACGAGGTGTGAGGAGCCATGTGTTTGAGGTGTACAGAGTGGAGGTGTACGCTTGTACAAGGTGTGCGGAGCGGAGGCGCGCATGTACGAGGTGTGCGGAGCCATGTGTTTGAGGTGTATGGAGCAGAGCCGTGTGTACGGAGCGGAGCAGCGTGTGTACGAGGTGTGAGGAGCTGCCCACTTACTAAAGACTATGATACTTTTCCATCACTGTTACAAATATAACGCTTACATTGGAGTAAGAGTACAGTGAGGATTGGAAGGAAAGCAATATTGAATTGTGTGGATAAAACAAAAGCTTGTTTAAGGTTTATTCAAAAGTGGTTACAAAATAAGGAAAAAAATAGTTGATAGCACAGAAAGAAGTATCAGGTTATAAGAGAGAAAGCAACATTCATAAGTTCTTAAGTATACAGCATGAGATGGTCCGTGGTGGAGATTCTCAAGGTATGAGACATCTGCCCATTCATGTCTGGCTCTCCTTATATACCATCTCGCCTCATAGACATACATTGGAGATTATTTTTACAGTTTCATAACCCAATATGGCGGCTTTCTGGTATATTAGTAACTTCTACCATGTTAGAACAAAACTAGTAACTCATGGAATAAGCCTTTTGGCTACGTGCACAATTACTTTATGTTGGTATATTTTAAACATATGGCTAGTGACCTTTAAGGATCATTAGTTATCTCCAAATAACCCATATTGACAAGAGCCCTATAGGTTTGACATACAGAACAGGTGTCTCTGCCAAGATCTTCAAAATAACCCCTCAGTCTCGCTCTAAAAATGTTTAAAACTGAATATGGTTCGAACCAGAGCTTCAAAGTTTCTTATTATGTATTTATTTTATCATTAGAGATTAATATTTTACAGTCCCCCCTGATTATGATTTAAGAAATATCATAATCAATCCTAAACTCATTCTCTCACCATTCGTACCACATTCATTCCTTATTCTGAAAACCTTGTATCAACTCCTGTATTGAATGTCATCTGAGTTCCCAAAAGCTTCTAAATTAAAAATAAAGACCATCTTCCTTTTTAATTTCTGTCTTTATCTTTTAATATATTTTCTTAATTTTACACATAAAAATCTGATAAAAAATGCTCAGCAAGATCAAAATAAATATGATTATGATTGGATTTGTTAATACATTTCCTGCTGCCATTTTTGCTGAAGACTGTGACCAACTAGTTACTGATCTTCCTAGATTTTTCCACCAAGATGAGCCTGACATACTTGTCCATTCATGTTCAATATCATTTAAATGGCCTTGTTCATGTCTGAATACAATTTCAGATTCTTTTAGTTGTTTTGTTAACAAATTTAACAAACCTTTGTCTTTATCTCATTTGTCCACATATCCCAAGGGAAATTATATACACTGCTCAAAAAAATAAAGGGAACACTCAAATAACACATCCTAGATCTGAATGAATGAAATATTCTCATTGAATACTTTGTTCTGTACAAAGTTGAAGGTGCTGGCAATAAAATTAGACAAAAATCATCAATGGAAATCAAATTTATTAACCAATGGAGGCCTGGTTTGGAGTCACCCCCAAAATTAAAGTAGTAAAACACACTACAGGCTGATCCAACTTTGATGTAACGACCTTAAAACAAGTCAAAATGAGGCTCAGTATTCTGTGTGGCCTCCACGTGCCTGTATGACCTCTCTACAACACGTGGGCATGCTCCTGATGAGGTTGCGGATGGTCTCCTGTGGGATCTCCTCCCAGATCTGGACTAAAGCATCCGCCAACTCCTGGACAGTCTGTGGTGCAACGTGACATTGGTGGATGGAGAGAGACATGATGTCCCAGATGTGCTCAATTGGATTCAGGTGTGGGGAACGGGCGGGCCAGTCCATAGCTTCAATGCCTTCATCTTGCAGGAACTGCTGAAACACTCCAGCCACATGAGGTCTGGCATTGTCCTGCATTAGGAGGAACCCAGGGCCAACCGCACCAGCATATGGTCTCACAAGGGGTCTGAGGATCTCATCTCGGTACCTAATGGCAGTCAGGCTACCTCTGGCGAGCACATGGAGGGCTGTAAGTCCCTCCAAAGAAATGCCATCCCACAGCATTACTGACCCACTGCCAAACCGGTCATGCTGAAGGATGTTGCAAGCAGCAGATCACTTTCTACAGCGTCTCCAGACTCTGTCACGTCTGTCACATGTGCTCAGTGTGAACCTGCTTTCATCTGTGAAGAGCACAGGGCGCCAGTTGATACTTTGCCAATCCTGGTGTTGTGTTCTGTGGCAAATGCCAAGCGTCCTGCACGGTGTTAGGCTGTGAGTGCAACACCCATCTGTGGACATCGGGCCCTCATACCACCCTCATGGAGTCGGTTTCTAACCGTTTTTGCAGACACATGAACATTTGTGGCCTGCTGGAGGTCATTTTGCAGGGTTCTGGCAGTGCTCCTCCTGTTCCTCCTTGCACAAAGGCGGAGGTAGCAGTCCTGCTGCTGGGTTGTTGCCCTCCTACGGCCCCTTCCACATCTCCTGGTGTACAGGCCTGTCTCCTGGTAGCGCCTCCAGCCTCTGGACACTACGCTGACAGACAGAGCAAACCTTCTTGCCACAGCTCGCATTGATGTGCCATCCTGGATGAGCTGCACTACCTGAGCAACTTCTGTGGATTGTAGAGTCCGTCTCGTGCTATCACGAGTGTGAAAGCACAACCAACATTCAAAAATGACCAAAACATCAGCCAGAAAGCATTGGTACTGAGATGTGGTCTGTGGTCCCCACCTGCAGAACCACTCCTTTATTGAGGGTGTCTTGATAATTGCCCATAATTTCCATCTATTGTCTATTCCATTTGCACAACAGCATGTGAAATTGATTATCAATCTGTGTTGCTTCCTAAGTGGACAGTTTGATTTCACAGAAGTTTGATTTACTTGGAGTTATATTCTGTTGTTTAAGTGTTCCCTTTATTTTTTTGAGCAGTGTATTTGTGACAAACTGAACTGTATAGGAAGGATTTTCAGATTTCTTGTCCCTATTGACGTAATATTAATACTTCCTTCTTGGAGATAGGTTTATATTGTACGGAGGGAAGTGTGAAAACTATGGTCAGATTTTCAGCATGTACACAAGATGAGAAGAATACAGAAACAACTTCTTTTTCTGACATAACTTGGAAACAAATTTTGTTTGAGCTTATTGGGGTCACCAAATCATGTATCGTGTGCACATTCTCAACTCTGGCATGACATGAGGTATGATTATGGAAACACAAGTTATAAATGACTTTATCCTGTCCAGGTAGACACATTACCTTAGAAACAAAATGTAAGTATGAAGAAATGTCTAATTGTTCAGTGTTGGTACCATCAAATGCAAAATCTGTGTACTGTAATAGATAATATAGTAATTGTGTATTACTAACAGGAATGCCCAGAACAGTAATAGGAACCATGGTTTCTTCTCTTCCCGATATTGGGATTAGTGTTCCTATACAAATGTTCTGTTCACATCCTAACCACTTATTTACCCACAAATCTGTGTGATTTAACGCAAAATTATATTCTGTAGGCAAATTTCTCATTATTCCTAAAGGTGTAATTCCACTTTCCAATGCTTGTGCAATCATTTTCAGATTGGTAGAATATTCAATCTGAATTTCTAGACATGCTCTGGCCACTTGGGATTTCTGTTCACTTTCTATTAGAGCTAAAGTAGCATCTTGTAAATGTGACACTGAAGATCCCAACACAGCAGCAGTGTTCAAAACCATCTTTTCAAGGAGTTGATGCAAACTTTTCAAATTTTTTACTCCTTTGCCTCCAATATACCCAATATTTTCTAAATCTGATTTGTGTATGAATGTCCATAGTATTAATTAAACTTCCCACTGTTCCTAATCCCCCCCAAAATACCTTCTAATATCCCCCTCTTACTTCTAATATGTGTTGACGTTCTTTTCCCAAACCATTGTTCTATTCCCATCTCCATGTTAATGAGATGTGATTGAAATTGGGGATATCTGGATGAGATTTTCCAACTAGACATGTTAAAAGTCCAGACCATAGTCATCAACACTCCATCCCTTAATAGAGGTTTAGATTGGAATTGATTGATTTGGAAAGGAGTAGATGGTTGAAACCTTGTCTGTGTACATACATTATCTACTGCTGACCAAACATTTACATCTTTACATTGTTTGTAATTATTTTCAGTTAAAACACAACATTGGTAAAGTCCCGAATCCTTAGGAGATGGATTATCTAGAGAAAAATCAAAATTCTTATGCAACCATCTCACATTCCCGTATTGACTTCTATGTATAACATTTGTTGGACCATTTGAAAAACTTCCCAAAAATATTTTGTTTCTGGTCCATGTTAACAAAGACTCGGGAGGTAACTCTAACCTTGTGTTGCATTTCAATAAAAGAGACGACATATTTTCTTGACTATGTTCTGCTTGTGGTGCAACCCTTACTTCTGGAGCGATAGTATTTGTTACTGTAAAAACTACAGATACTTGTACTGATTCTCTGGTTAGCTGGAAGTTCCATGTTTTTACCCAATCTTCATCTCCTTCTGTAATAGAAAGTAATGAAGGATAAAAAATTTCCCCAAAAGTTGTATCTTTAACATAATCTCTGTTTCGGATGTTCTAACTTTCCCTTTTGCAAGCATATCATTAGTAATATCACCCGACCACACAGCTTTCTCTTCACCTCTTATCTCTATATTCTAGTATAACACATCTGTAGGATTACATTCCCATATGCCTGTCATGCCATGTGATACATAATGTATCTAATAATGTATCTAATCTCCTTGTAATTGTGTAAATTTAGACTTAGATCCTATGGCAGCATGTAATATTAAGTGTCGTGTATGAAGTGTAGCTCAATTCAGCATTTTACATCATAACCCATGCAAATGTTCCCAGTAATATCTACTGAATCGTCTGGCTTATCTTCATCTATTAAATTTTGTATACTTGATCCTCTTGGTTTCCGTGAATGTAAAGTTCCTTTGATATGTCCATTCACTTCACTAGTATTTGTTCCATGATATAAAATGTCTTCTGTGTAGATCAGAATTGAAATAGTACAAAGTAGCAGAAATGTGGTTCCCATCAGATAGTAGCTTTTCCTGGGAAACCTTTTCTTTTCTTGAAGGATTGGTGTTGAATCCCTTCCATCAAGGACATGGTATTCCGTATTCCAGCTCTTATTGGAATCCATTTCTTCCTAAAAGAAATGCAGTATCATTATTTTGCAATATACAATTTGCATTGATCAACGTGTACCCACAATTTTTGTTGTCTGCGGATATTTTTAACCATGTTGGATGCTGGTTGCACTAGGATCATAACTTGTCCCATGGTGTCGATTATTTCAAAGGGACCCTCCCAGTTTCTTTCCCAAGGTCCACTCTTCCTGAAAGATTTAATCATGACTAGAGCCCCTTTTTTGAATTTGGATTCATATGGTGGCTCCATCCTCTGCATTCATGTGGAAGAAAGGTTTTCAAGTTTTCCTGCAACAATTGCAACCATTTGGACCTTGGAACAGCATCTTTTTGAGGTGTGGACAAAAATGGTTCATGTGGGAAAATCAATAGCATTTTTCTTCCTGTCATTAGTTCAAAAGGAGTAAATGGAGTTGTGGAGGAAGTTGTTCCTCTAACACTCAACAGTACAAAAGGCATCCACCCAAGCATTACCTTTGTCCAATAACATTTTGGCAATTCTGGATTTTATTGTCCTATTCATCCTTTCCACAATACCAGCAGACTGTGGATGGTAAGGTACATGAAACTATTGTACCCCTAGAATAGTACAAACTGCTCGCATGATTCTTCCTGTGAAGTGACTTCCTCGATCAGAGGTAATCTTTCTTGGGATCCCCCAAGTACAAAAGACACGATTAACTAATGCTCTAGCTATAGACAAAGCATCATCTTTCTTGACAGGTAAAATTTCAACCCATTTAGAAAAAACATCTACTACAACCAATGCATACCTGAGACCATTTTTACCTGATGGTAATGAACCAATATAGTCTATTTGTAACGTAGACCATGGACCATCTGCAGGTGCAGTTCGCAGTATTGGCGATTTCTGTCCTTTTTGTCTTGGATTAATTTGGGCACAAATGAGGCATGATTGAATAATATTTCATACAGTCTCTTCCATCTTTTCCCAGTAAAATCTCTCTGAGAATGCCTAACAATTTCTGTTGGCCCAAATGACCCAAGCTGTCATGATTATATCTCGTGAACTCATCCTGTAGATGTTTTGGTACAACAGGATGCAAGTCCCCATTTAGGTCATGACACAAAACCCGGGAAGCAACAAGAGTTGTATCTTTTTCTTGTTCTTCCGCAAAAGAAGGGATATGCGTGTCTGTTCTTTGAACTGCTGAAACCTCGAGAGGTTCAGGCTCAAACACTTCTATCAGGGCTGCCTCTTTGGCTAACGTATCTGCAGTTGCATTTCCAACAGATCATCATCATCAGACTTTTTATGGGCATGAACTTTGACAATTGCAAAACCGTTAGGGGTTTTTGAAGCTATCTCAAAAATTGTTTTCAGTGTGTCACTATGTACAAGAGTCTTGTTAGAAGAATCTACATAGCCTCTTTTTTCCAAAACTGACAGGTAATCTGTCAATGATCTCACAACATAGGAGCTATCACTGTAGATTACAATGGGACACTGATCGTCAGCCTCATTCAGCTGTAGCACCATTTTTACTGCTTCTAGCTCTACCCTCTGAGCTGAAAATGACTCAGTAACTTTTGTTTTACCACCTGTCTTCTTGTGGGATAAAAAATGGCATATCCTGTATAATAGTGCCCATCTGAATAGAATCTGGAACCATCTACAAAGACTGCTTCATCTCTTACCTCGGCCTACCGTCTGAAAAGTGATAGAATCGGATCCTGAAAAGAATGGAGACAATCATGAGTTTGCCCTTCATATTGCATCAACTGAGGAAGAACATATTTGGCCTTATAATCTACCTCAATTTGATTGGAAGACAATGACAGTAACCAATGGGCAAATCTCTGATGTGGGATACCTGGGATATTTTTCTCAAAGAGAAGCTTTAGTGTAGAATGAGGAGTTTGCAGAATGATTTGGTTGAAACCAACAATGTGTTCAGTTGCTTTGACTGCAAAGTAGACGCCTACCAAGTGTCTTGCACAAATTTCAAAACCTCTTTCTACAGATGAGAGAAGCTTAGAAAAATAGCCCAAAATTCTCCACTCTTCTCCCTGCAATTGTAACAGAACAGCAGACACCGCTGTCTCTGATGTGTGAACTTGCAAAGCAAATGGAGCTGAAGGATCTACTGTGGACAAAGCAGGTGCATTCTGTAAATTCATTTTCAATTGTTCAAATGAGGTTTGTTGTTCAACATCCCAAGGACCAAAGTAATCATTATTTTCACCTTTCAAAAGTTCATACAAAAGGCCTGGCCTTATCAGCAAAATCCTCAATGAAATCCCTAGAATAGTTTACAAGACCCAAAAAGTGTCGCAATGCCTTGTGTGTGGTTGGGATTGGGAGAGAAGCGATTGCCTCTATTCTTTCCTGCAATGGCTGTCTTTCTCCTGGACTCAACAACACTCCCAGAAACCTGACCTCGGTCTGCATCAATTTGACCTTTTTAGTGTTAAATTTCAACCCTGCATCATACAACAGTTCAAACAATTCTGTCAAAAAAGAAACATGTGACTCCTTATCCTAAGTAGACAACAGAATATCACCACATATTGCAGTATGCAATCAGGCCTAGAACATCTGGATAATACCTTCACCAATGCCTGATGAAAAACACTAGGTGACAAATGTGCTCCTTGCGGTAACCTGCAAAACAGATATTGTTCATCCAAGAAAGTAAATGCAAACTTGTACTGACAGCTCTTTTCAAGAGGTATACTGAAAAAAACATTACTGATGTGTAGTACAGAGAAATATTTTGTCTTTGCATTTAGCCTTGCCATCATGTCATGAGTATCTGCAACAATGGGAGCAACATTGGGAGTATGTTTATTAAACATCCCCAAATCCAATATCATTCGATATCTACCATCAGATTTCAATACACACCAGAAAGGATTGCTACTTACAGAGTTAGCCTTAGGTATGACACCTTGAGCTAGCAATTCCTGTATGATCTTATACATAGAACCAATTGAATCTGGAGGCAATTTATACTGACGCTGTGGAGGAGGATCACGTCCTTCTACATTCACAATTACATCCTTCATTGTACCCACCTCATTCCTGAACTGAGCCCAAAGAGAAGGAAAACATTGTACAATTTCAGTCAGTCCCTCATCACCACCAGTTTCAGGCCACAAATGATCTGATGACACAAAACATCATTCAAGCAAATACTTCCAACATGGCTATATTCACTAGGGTCAATGACTACAGGTTTACGTCCATTAGAATCTTTCCAGATCACTTGATTCCCTAGATCAATTACCCATCCAAATTTCTGCATAAAATCTGTGCCAAGTATATTCTCAGAATCATGACAATACCAAATGTCAATTTCTGTTTTAAAAGAACCTGGTATTTCCAACATAACATTGGGAACGAGCTTTGCTTTTGTTTTTCCTTTTCCGCTGAATTCGATAACATTACAACTTGGAGATTCTGATTTTACCATCAAATCAAGGTTAGTAACACTTAATTGTGCCCCTGTATCAATGAGAAACACAGCACTTTGTTCTGCCAAAATCACCCTGAGAAACGGTCTTCCACAGTCATCCAATGTAACTCGAGTCACAAATTCCAATGGATTGGGTGTGGGAGCATTCTTTGCTAGTCAGAAAGATGGAGGAGATGGAAGCAGACCAGTGTCTCTTTTACAAGCACTGTCCCAGGAATTTGACTTCTTCACTGTCATCTCTCTGCTCTGTCTGATTAATGGAGCTTATTGTGACTGTGTTTGAGTATTGTCAGTGTGAGGGGATGTGGGAGAATTGAATGGATGGGCAGAAGGTTTGATGGATGATTCTGGTATGAGTCCATTTTTCCTTCCAAGCTTACCTTTTCTCGATGTACCTGCCTCTGATTCTGCTCTCAAAAATTTTCTGCATTGCCACTTTAAGTGTCCAGGTATACCACAAAGATAACAATGAATATTGTTCCTTTGTGTGATATTTTTACCTTTATGTTCAGTGTAATCTCTCTCTATTCCTGGATGTTAATGTGGGTTTAGGTTTTGGTTGAGTTTTCTCTGATGTCAGTTGTCTATCTTTTTCCTCATCAACTACAGCTATTTTTGCCGTGACCTGATTCCGTTTTATGGATCTCCTAATTGTGTCGATAAAAGTTGTTGCCTCCTGCAATGATGTCAGAGCACTAGCCAATTGCACTGAAACAGGATCTAGATACTTGAATTTTGTTACATAAAATTTGATCATCGATGTTGGTTCCTCATTAGGCCCAACAGGCATCACCATTCTATAGACCTGTTCAAATTTGACCAAAAAAGCAAACGGGTCATCATGGACACTCGCACTCAATTGATGCAAAATGTCAAGAGAGGGCGAGTCTCCTGTGGTAAATAATAGCAATTGTCTAAGTCTGTCTTCTTTTGTAGTATGTGTCAGCTCATTATCCTCATTTAGTCTGGGTGTGGTCTGAAATCTTTTTGCCATATGTGAGGGTAACCAAACTCTGAATGTCTTGTTTTTCTGTTCATCATTAAAATTGAATTTATCTTTATTAGATTCAAAAATGTCGGCATTATCAAAATCATCCATCTTCTCATTGTACTTTGGAATGTCTTTTACAATTTTCATTAATTGATCGTGTATTTTAAGATTGATTCGTGCTACTCTGTCATGTAATTTTTTCTTTAGTAATTCATTTCCCTGTAAAGCTTCTCCTGAAACATCTGGACTTTGTGTCTGTGGTACGAATGATGTGGAGGTATTATCTTCACTTTTACTATTGGATCTTGTACGAACAGAAACCTTTTTTATGTCTTGGTGTAATTTGGACAATAACTCTGTCCGAGTATCAATTTGATCCTCCAATTGTTCAATATGTTCTGCCAAAATCAAACAATTTGGACAATCAAAGTAATCCCCGTCAGTGTCTTGTGTCTCAGTATGACTGGTCTCTTGTGTGTCCACCTGTTTTTTCGAAGACTAAATTATTGTACACACGGACCATAAGCATCACATTTTGAAGTTTTCTCTAACTTTTTTACAGAGAGAAACCTTTTATCAATACTAAGATTCTCTGCTTCACATTGGCTATACTAATAGACCATAATTGTGCATCTGTATGACTATGAACAAATCCATTTCTCACTTATGGAATGGCTTTTCCCCTCCTGGATTGATTCAACCGTCAATGGATGGTCCTTTGTGGCTTTTCTGTGTTCCGCAGACCTCCACGTGGTTGTATGCTTTGGAAGCACACTCCTCACCGTCCTGTAGATTCCATTTGATCCTTGTGAATATGTGGAATTCCTGATACTTGGACAACAGGTTTTTGTTTGTTTTTTTTAGCAAAAACTCTCCTCCCCCCATAAAAGTGACCCCGCTCAGTCCACTTCTATGGGAGCAGTGGTGTAAGGTGTGACCCCGCTCAGTCCACTTCTATGGGAGCAGTGGTGTCATGTGTGACCCCGCTCGGTCCACTTCTATTTGAGCAGTGATGTCATGTGTGACTCCACTCCATCCACTTCTATGGGAGCAGTGGTGTCATGTGTGACCCCACTGAGTCCACTTCTATGGGAGCAGTGGTGTCATGTGTGACCCCGCTCAGTCCACTTCTATGGGAGCAGTGGTGTCCTGATACTTGGACAACAGGTTTTTGTTTGTTTTTTTTAGCAAAAACTCTCCTCCCCCCATAAAAGTGACCCCGCTCAGTCCACTTCTATGGGAGCAGTGGTGTAAGGTGTGACCCCGCTCAGTCCACTTCTATGGGAGCAGTGGTGTCATGTGTGACCCCGCTCCGTCCACTTCTATTTGAGCAGTGGTGTCATGTGTGACCCCCGCTCCGTCCACTTCTATGGGAGCAGTGGTGTCATGTGACCCCGCTCCGTCCACTTCTATGGGAGCAGTGGTGCAATGTGTGACCCCTCTCCGTCCACATCGATGGGAGCAGTGGTGTAAGGTGTGACCCCTCTCCGTCCACTTCTATGGGAGCAGTGGTGTAATGTGTGACCCTGCTCCATACATTAGAAACTGTGTATCTAATCCCATCCTGTATGATACACTCTGCTGAGCTCAATATCTAATCCCATAATGTGATACACTACACTTAGTCCTGTATCTAATAGCAGCATGTGTTACTCTAAGCATATCTAATCGCGCATGTGATACATTCCACATATCTAACCCCAGTTTATGATACAGCAAGCAGCACCATCTATCAGGATCAGCTCTGCCGGCTGTCGTCAGTGACACTGTACTTGTCAGTATCGCTGGCGGTCACCAACAAAATGTGCGATACTCCCCAGGCCGGTGTATTTAATCCCGTCGTCGTGTGAGATATGCCCCGGACCGGTGTATCTAATCCCGTCATCGTGTGCGATACGCCCTGGACTGGTGTATCTAATCCCATCATGTGATACACTACACTGAGCCCTATATCTAGATATGTGTAGTGTATCATGTGCTGTGAATAATCCCAGTGTGTGTAACACTCCGCGTATTGTTATGGTAAATATTTATACTTTACTTTGATTATTATTTTAGACAATTAAATCTACCTATATATTTTTGATAATTTAATATTTTAATATTAGTCTTATAAGTGTTACTCATAAAAGCGATAACACGGCATTGTATGAAATATAGAGCTGTCTTCGTGTTAAGCTTTCCTTCTTTGTTTTTAAAAGTATAGTAAATTAGACAGAGCTAGCTTTCAAGGACTGTTATTTCCAATTAAAATACTTTCTTTCTTAGATAATGTTAGCCATCCCCTTTCTTCTGGGGGTGTAATAAAGTACTTGTTGCCTGGGTTCTGAGGGCTGACAAGAATTATACACTCAGACACTGGCTGTGTGTTATTTTATTTCTCCGATGCATCGTATTTATTTATTTAATTTGAACCAAAAATGGCAGATTTGGAGATAATTATCTCAATCCAAATTCTTGGAAGGGCTACCACAACAGTATCTAACCGCAGCTTATGACACAGAGAGCAGCACTAACAGAAGTGGCGCTGCCGGCAGTCCTCGTGACACTGTACTTGTCAGTATCACTGGCAGTCACCAACAAAATGGCTCCACACTGTGATCCTAAATTTCATCCTCTCTTATCCTGTTACAAACACCCAGAAAGGGAAGAGAGGAGCGACATCACACACAAGTACAGTGTCCATTTAAGGACATGATCAGATATCAAAATCAAACATCAGAATGATGTCAGTTTGAGGCTAAATACCCTGTCTGACAGGTGTTTCTGACAAGTGACTTTAAGTGACTTTTACAACTATAATAATAATAATTTTTTAAAAAAAAGTCACGGTTCGCTGATGGGGCTTGAACCCAAAATTCTGTTTCTAAAAACCAGCGCACTAAGCACTGAGCTATTAACTCAGTTAAAATAACCTAACAGTTATATTTGGTTATATGATTTTCAGTGCAAACCTGATTGAAACTCATTGGGACTTATGAACAGACTGCAAGCAAGCCAAATTCAAATGATGTTTGATTTTGATGTGTGAGTCTGATGTGTGACTTTCTTCAAACATCAGAATCACAATGACTTTTAGTCACCCGGAGTATTTTCATGGTTGATCTCATAAGACAAAAAAAGCTTCTAGCTACTATCACTTGACTGGATAGCTCAATGGTAAGGCATCAGCTTCTGAAGCCACCGCGTCACAGTTTCCTATAGAAATATTATTATTTTTTTTTTAATTATGCCTGTTTAGCACACAAACTACAGGGATGTTTTACTTTTAATATCTGACATTTTGATTGTCATCCTGACGTGTTAAGAGTTTCAGACACGCTGTCTATTTGCATGGTAAATTACATAGCCAAAGTAAATTGGGAGGCACTAATTTACTACATATCTATTTCCAAGTGACTGTACATTTGCATAATTTCTTAAAGGGGTCTAATGATAAAATTTGTTTATTGTCAATTTTTCTTTCCATCCACCCAAGAACTGGCTGCAAACTCCCAATTTACTTTTGCTATGTAATTATTATTATATATCACTACCTAAATAATCAAATAATGAACCTATAGTTTAATGGTAAGGAATCTGTGTCACATAGTTTTGGTTTGAAAGGATAATAATAGTAATAATAATAATAGTAGTAATAATAATAATTAATAATAAAAAGTTCAGTGTCCCTACAGGTTTTTCTTGGCTTATGAGATTAACCATGATAATACTCAGGGGGTCTAAAAGTAATTGTGATTCTTATTCTGATGTGTGAGAAAAGTCAGATATCAAAGCCAAGCATCAGTGAAGTTTGTGTGCTACCAGCACCATTTAAAAAGCAATAGTTTATTTTTTCTGCACCAGCGATGTAAACTCAGAACACCCACTCTGTGAGGCTAGAGAGTTACCATTCTGCCATAAGCTCAAATGATGCTGCCAGATGTTTTTTCTTGGTTTATGATATTTACTATGCAAATATTCATGGTGTCTGGAAGTCCTTCTGATTTTGATGTGTGATGAAAGTCAGGTATCAAACTTATTCATCAAACTCATACATCATTTGAATTTGGTTTGGACAATGACTGTGTGAAAGTCCTGATTACACTTGAAATAACATACCCAAGTACAATGCTTAATTCTCTTTAATAAGTGTATAGCTCACTGGTAAGTGTGTTGACTGGGAAAAATATGCTTTTGGGTGGTTCAAGTCCCAGTAGGGACACTCAACTTTTTATTATTATTACTAATAATGTATTATTATTATTACTATGACTATTATTATTATCCTTTCAAACCAAAACTATGTGACACATATGCCTTACCATTACACTGTAGGTTCATTATTTGATTATTTAGGTAGTGATAAATAATAATAATTACATAGCAAAAGTAAATTGGGAGTTTGCAGCCAGTTCTCGGGTGGATGGAAAGAAAAATTGACAATAAAGAAATGTTATCATTAGACCCCTTTAAGAAATTATGTAAATGTTCAGTCACTTGGAAATAGATATGTAGTAAATTAGTGCCTCCCAATTTAGTTTGGCTATGTAATTTACCATACAAATAGACAGTGTGTCTGAAACTCTTAACACGTCAGGATGACAATCAAAATGTCAGATATTAAAAGTAAAACACCCCTGTAGTTTGTGTGCTAAACAGGCATAATTTAAAAATAATAATATTCCTAATGGGATTTGAACAATGACACTTTAGTTTCAGAGGCTGATGCCTTACCATTGAGCTATCCAGGAAAGTGATAAGAACTAGCTGCTTTTCTTGTCTTATGAGATTCACCATGAAAATACTCAGGGTGACTAAAAGTCATTGTGATTCTCATTCTGAAGTGTTTGAAGAAAGTCACACATCAGACTCACACATCAAAATCAAACATCATTTGAATTTGGCTTGCTTGCAGTCTGTGCACAAGTCCCAATGAGTTTCATTATTATTACAGTTGTAAAAGTCACTTGTCAAAATCACTTTTCAGAATCACTTGCCAGGATCACTTGTCAGTCATGGTATTTAACCTCAAACTGACATCATTCTGATTTTTGATATCTGATCATATCCTAAAATGGACACTGTACTACAGAGACCCCTGTACAGAAATATTAGGGCTCCAGCGACATCACATCTATTATACAGAGAATAGCGCTATCTCCATAGCTCTGTACACAAGGACATAGAGATCAGACAAGGTCCTCATATTCAGGCAGCTTCTATTTTACTCAAACCCTCTTTATAAGAACAAGATCAGAGTCTCATTATACCGAGCAGAGAAGCTCCAGGGACAAAGACCCCGTCTGGTCCTAACACGCTGGGGGCCCGGAGTATCCAGCCACGGGGCCCGGATTCTCTCATTTGTGGCCACAGCGTTTCTTGTAGAATAAATCCCTTTCTCATCCAGTCCTGTAGTAATGACTTTGTTATCAGGTTTTGTAGGAGGGTTCGTCTGACTCCATCTTATGTTATCAATATCTGTGCGAGAAACAAGAGACGTCCGAGCGCAGTTTTACCGAGTGTCCAGAGTCAGTTCTTCTACAGTCTGATAAAGAGCCGCGGTGTCTCCGTCCGAACCTGGGAGTATAGAGCTGTATACAGCGTACATACCCGGCTCCGTACACACGCGGCTCCATAGACACATGGCTCCGCTGTGTACACCTCATACACACACGGCTCCGCTCCGTACACCTCATACACACACAGCTCCGCACACCTCGTACACACATGGCTCTGTACACACATGGCTCCGCTCTGTACACCTCGTACACGTGCGGCTCCGCTCCGTACACCTCGTACACGTGCGGCTCCGCTCCGTACACCACGTACACACGCGGCTCTGCTCCGTACACCTCGTACACACACGGCTCTGCTCCGTACACCTCGTACATGCGCGGCTCTGCTCCGTACACCTCGTACACACGCGGCTCTGCTCCGTACACCTCGTACACACGCGGCTCTGCTCCGTACACCTCGTACACACGCGGCTCTGCTCCGTACACCTCGTACACACGCGGCTCTGCTCCGTACACCTCGTACACACGCGGCTCTGCTCCGTACACCTCGTACACACGCGGCTCTGCTCCGTACACCTCGTACACACGCGGCTCTGCTCCGTACACCTCGTACACACGCGGCTCTGCTCCGTACACCTCGTACACACGCGGCTCTGCTCTGTACACCTCGTACACACACGGCTCTGCTCCGTACACCTCGTACACGCGCGGCTCTGCTCCGTACACCTCGTACACACGCGGCTCTGCTCCGTACACCTCGCACACACGCGGCTCTGCTCCGTACACCTCGCACACACACGGCTCTGCTCCGTACACCTCGTACACACACGGCTCTGCTCCGTACACCTCGTACACACACGGCTCTGCTACATCCACACTGTAAACCCCTCCTGACCCCACACATAAACTTCAGCTCATCCAGCACCATGACAACCAGCACAGCAGAGTCCTGCATCCACTGAGGCCCCTGATCATGTGACCCCTGACTCCTCCCCTCCTGTGACCTCATCACAGGTCCTGTGCGCACAGAACTGCCATATATGTGGTGGCGGCTCTGCAGGTGGAGGTATGTGGAGATCCCCCATTACTGGGCGCAGGGGGCATTAACCCCTTCAGCACCGAGACTCTTTTGGGGTCTGTGTGGTGTGAACAGTGAGGTAACAGCTGTGGACAGAATGCGGCTTAGTTGGTTCCCGTCCACATTAGATCCCATCAGACGACTGCAGGATGAAGGACAGAAGCCCAGAGAAGTCCTCACACAACGCCATTATTCATCTCCTAGCTCCAGCACAGTAATGTAGATACTGGTGATTTCTCTCCATTACTGGATCGAGTATCGGGGGAGTTCTAGACCGCGCCCCGTATGTCTTGTGTCTGTTATTCAGACAATGTACATTTGGGCATTGCCTGCCATACACTGTAGTGCTGTAGCCATGTTTTCTACTGGCATTACTGCGATTGGCCGGCCGCATCTTGTTATCGGTAGTGATGAGGGAACGTGCTCCGTTGAGGGGTTAACCGAGCACGCTCGAGCATAACTGAGTATCATAGGAGCGCTCGTATATCATGTTCGCATCCCTGCATTTGCATGATTTGCGGCTGTTAAACAGCTTCAACATGTGAGGATTCCCTAACAAACAGGCCATCCCTGCATGTGTTGAGGCTGTCTAACATCCGCAAATCATGCAGACACAGGGACTCGAACATGATATACGAGCACTCCGATGACACTCAGTTATGCTCGGGCGTGCTCGGTTAACCCCTTATCTAAAGACCATTCGCTGATCACTAGTTCTTGGGTCTTACAGAAGACCCCGCAATGCGATGCTCGGCCCACTGTCCTCAGAAAGTATGGTAGTTCAAGGAGAGTTGTTATAGGAGGGAGTGCTTAGATTAATGTCCTCTCCCTCCCCCTAAATATTATAAAGTTGCACCCTTTAGTTCCTTCCATCTGGCAGTAAAGGATGTATTTCACCTTTTTTAAACCTATTAAATAAATAATGAATTTAAAAAAATGATGTGGAGTCCCCCTCCCTATTTTTGATAACCAGCTAAGGTAAAGAAAACAGCTTGGGGCTGATATTATCCAGCTGGGAAGGTCCATGGATATTGGCCCCTTCCAGCCTAAAAATACCAGTCCGCAGCAGCCCCAGAATTGGAAAATCCAATTTGATGCGACAAATTTTGGCACTTTGCCTGCCTCTTCCCAATTGCCCTGGTATGTTGGCAACCAGGGTAATATTTTTTGGGTTTACGTCAGCTGTGTATTGTCAACTGTTATCAATCCTAACAGTTAGTATTGGAGAAGCGTCTATCAGACACCCCCATTACAAACCCAGTAAACTAAAAGAAAAAAAAACACACACAAATATTTTTTTAGAAAACAACTCCCCGACAGACAACAGAGGAATAAAGTTCAGAGAAGAAGCTTCATAGAAAGACATTGAAGTTACAGACGTCATTTAACACTTTGGGAGAAAGTGATTCCAGGGAGTAAATCCAGAACATGTCTCTGTAGAAGTTTACTGCGTTGTGATTGTGAATCCTCTGCGGTCGTCTCTTCTAACACCGATCGTCGGAGTTCAGAACTTTTATCACCAACTCTGAGAAATGTCTGGCCACGGTGGTCTCACCAAACTTCTGCTCTTCATTCTTTTTTTTGCAGCGGCCGCAGTGGATTTCATCCTAGACTCATTAGAGCCGAATAGAGGAGCCATGTTCCTTCAGTCTGATTGTAATTGATCGTGGTGTTTGTCCATTGTCCACTTTAAAGAAGTTGTTCACTACTTTATATGAACCCCCCCAACGTATCCCCCCCCCCCGGGGCCCAGAAATGTTTTTGAAAATACCTTGCTGTGCCTTTTCTGCCTCTGAGCGGCGCTATCGCTGGCCGCTCAGCGGCATCACGTGACCCGTCACTGATGTCACGTCAAGTGAGGCGTGACATCAGTGACGCGCTCCCTGCAGTGGATGCTGGGCTGTGGGCGGGGTTACCCCGTGCATCACACCCAGGATCCACCGTGTGCTTTCCCAGTGAATGAGGAGAAGGAGAGTGCGCGGTGGATCCCGGGTGTGATGCGCAGGGTAACCCCACCCACAGCCCAGCATCCACCGTGGAACTCAGAAGTGAGTACCCCCTGCTGCAGCTGGAACATGACGTGACATCAGATGTCAGAGCCGGCTGAACCGGGAGGTCACGTGATGCCTGTGAGCGGCCAGTGATAGCGCCGCTCACAGGCAGAAAAGGCACCACAGAGTATTTAGAGAAACACTTATGGGCCCTGGGGGAATACATTGATGGATCATATAAAGTAGTGGACAACCCCTTTAACACAAGGGCACTTTACCGAGTAATTCACACCAGAAATATAGCCAGTAAAAACCACCAATATCCACAGGTGTCCCTTCTAATTGGTGGGAAAACTATCACCTCTAATAATCCTCACACAGTTCTGGAATGACAAACACGTAAAAGTGCCCCTTTATGGATTTGAAAGAAAGTCTGTTTAGACACTTTAGCTTAATAGTATCAGCTCTAATCAAATGGTTATATAGCGATTTACCCTGAAGATTCACAAATTATGGGGTTGTTTTAAAAATGTTATATTTATAGTGATTTTGTGAAGGAATCATGTATTGCTCCCATAGTACAGTGCCCCTTTCATGGTCCCCACACACAGTATACTGTTCCCTCTAGTACCGCCATCCACCCACACACTGTATAATGTCCGCACACTACCTCCATCCCCAATTGGATTTTTTGGGGGTGTTTTTCATGTAATATATGGAAACCTACCGTATTTGCCGGAGTATAAGACGACCCCCAACTTTTCCAGTTAAAATATAGAGTTTGGGATATACTCGCCGTATAAGACTACCCCTCTTCTAACGCAAATACGGTAAAAATTAAAAAAAAATCTATTTGATTTCAATATGGTAATTTTAAAGTGATGAACCTTACCGACGATTGGCTGGTTGTTGTATACAAATCCTGCTTGGATTGGTCAGCTCTCCCTGCCTGCCCAGCCCTCCCTGTCTCCAAGACTATCAGAGCGGTAGCGCATCCCTCTGGCCCTTGTATCATTACTGGTACCTCCTTCTCTGCCTCTCTGATCTTGCTCCTGAGGACTACAGTGACGAGGTGAGGGGGACGCCTGCAGCTTGCTTCACTTAAACTTTCCCGGTGAGACGCCCCCTCACCTCATCACTGCAGTCCTCAGGAGCGAGATCAGAGAGGCGGAGAAGGAGGTACCAGTAATAGGATACAAGGGCGGTCCAGAGGGATGTGCTACTGCCCTGATAGTCTTGGAGACAGGGAGGGCTTATAAATTACCATAAATACCTTATTTTTCGGACTATAAGACGCACTGGACCAAAAGACTCACTTAGGTTTTAGAGAAGGAAAATAGAAAAAAATGTAAGCAAAAAATATGTTCACGATGTACTTTTAAGGGGGAGGGGGTCTTCTGCTGACACTAGTATAGGGGTAATGTCCCCCAATTCTGACAATATGCCCCATCCTGGTATATATGCCCCCCCCCTTCCTTTTATACGTGCATCCCTCCATCCTGGTATGCCTGGAACCCGTCCATCCTGGTATGCATGGCACCCCTCATCCCTGTCCCGGTATGCAAGGCACCCCTCATCCCTGTCCCGGTATGCAAGGCACCCCTCATCCCTGTCCCGGTATGCATGGCACCCCTCATCCCTGTCCCGGTATGCATGGCACCCCTCATCCCTGTCCCGGTATGCATGACACCCCTCATCCCTGTCCCGGTATGCATGGCACCCCTCATCCCTGTCCCGGTATGCATGGCACCCCTCATCCCTGTCCCGGTATGCATGGCACCCCTCATCCCTGTCCCGGTATGCATGGTCCCCCTAATCCCCATCATGCTGCACATAAAAAAAAATAAACACTCCTACTCACCTTTCTTCTCTCTCCTCCAGAGCTGCATCCTGTCTGCCTGCACTGATCTCTCCATGTGAGCCGTGCATGACGTCACTACCATTCGCGGCTCACAAGGAGAGCTCAGCTGCCGGAAGTCACTGCTCCCCATGCCAGGACTGTGTGCGCGGGGAGCAGTGACTTCACTCTCCTTCATAGCCGGCACACAGCAGAGCCGCGCTGCGGCACCTGCTGCTGCCGTCTATCTCCTGGCCCGCTCATTAAAGGGCATGAATATTCACCCCCTCCCCACACCCATGGACGTAGAGAGAGGTTGAATATTCATGTCCTTTTACAGCGGGCACAGGCAATTCCGGCAGCAGCAGGAGCCGCAGCGTGGCTACACTGTGTACCACTATTAAAGAGCATGAATATTCAGTGCTCCCCACGCTCCATGAGCATGGGGAGCACTGAATATTCATTTTCTTTAGCAGCGGGGACAGTGTAGGCTGCAGCCTCCTGTGCCCCGCTCCCCCCACACCCCACACATCATATATATATACCCCCTCCTCCCACAGCTTTCGGAGTATAAGGGTATACGCCCTATAAGATGACACCCGGCGTATAAGACTACTCCTGACTTTTGAGAAGATTTTCAGGGGTTAAAAAGTCGTCTTATACGCCAATACGGTACATGAAAATGCTAAAAAACTCCTATCATATCCAGAGAAAAAAAATACATTGTATATGGAGAATTTGGCATCAAATACCTCTTGTGTTGGTGTTCTTACAAACAAGCTTTTATAAATGTCTCAAACTTCTGTGTGTGAATCAGACCTGAGATCTAACGGGATAGAAGATTACAGTCCGGAAACATTCATAAATAACGGCCGGTGGTGATCTAGTGGGTGACAGGACTCTGGCCAAATATGTTTCTAGAGCCGTAGAAGATGAAGATTTCGTCCTCATCATGAAGTAGTTATTCCTCATGTCACGTGTTATTAATATCTCCTGCAGTTTTGCTAATGCCGATTCCAGTGTCGGTAAATAAGACAAGACTTAGCAATACGGAAGATGAGTCCATGAGAAACGTGTTCAGCTGCAGACTCAAAGGAAGAAACTGCTTGTTGTCTGTGGCCTAAAATATATAGGTTTTATTACTAGATGTAAAGAAGAAAACTAAATAGTATAAAATAGTAAATCTCATATGTTTCCCCTTATTATCTCCAGTAATTGTATTATTACACAGGATTTTTATGAATTTACATCGGCTCATCATCTTCTCATTCAGGTCTCTACAATATCGGATCCTTTAAATAAGAAAATTTTTCTGATTCATCCATTAAACATGGATTTGGACAGGGACAAGATGGTGGAGAGGATATTACACCTCACCCTAGAGATCCTCTTCTGGCTTACTGGAGAGGTGAGAGATTCTGATGACGTCACATTACATCATTCTTATCTATGGGAATAACAGATGGACAGAACTGGAGAGGTGAGGACTCTGGAGATGTCTGGAGTGAGATTTATTAATGTGTCTCTCCATAACCAGGATTACACAGTAGTGAAGAAGACCTCTAGTGAGCGTTGTCAGGAACCTGTGTCTGAGGGATGGGGAAGAACCCTGAACCCAATCACGGAGCTTCCATCTCACCCCCTGATACATGAGGACATCAATGACCAGAAGATCCTAGAACTCACCTACAAGATGATTGAGCTGCTGACTGGAGAGGTGACACTGCTGGGAATGCTGGGACATTATACAGTAACACTATGAAGGGATTGGGGGATGATTGTATCGTTGTATGTGTCAGGTTCCTATAAGGTGTCAGGATGTCGCCGTCTATTTCTCCATGGAGGAGTGGGAGTATTTAGAAGGACACAAAGATCTGTACAAGGACGTCATGATGGAGGTTCCCCAGCCCCTCACATCACCAGGTAATAGACAGGACTAAATACACACGGCCTATAATTATCTGTATGTAATGAATGAATTCAGTCCCTGTATGTGTTTCCTCCAGATATGTCCAGTAAGAAGACAACACCAGAGAGATGTCCCCGTCCTCTTCTTCCACAGGACTGTAAACAAGAAGATCTCAATGTTCCTCAGAATCATCAGGTAGATGGAGAGAAGGTGTCATGAGATCTCCCCTATGATGTGTAGAAGGCTTTGAAGGTCTTGTGTTCAGTCTTGTTTTATCCACCAGTATTATATGTTTTATACTTGTGTAATGAGAACGGTGGAGATGGCAGGATTAGAGCTGATCATAGATGTGACTTCTCATCTGTTTGTGACTTCTACAATATTTGTTTCAGGGTGAAGATCTGTCCCATATTAATACTACAGAGACATATGTAAGGGGTGATGAGCGGTGTAAAGAGGAGATTCCTACAGATAACCGTCCAGGTGAGTAGTAACCACTAAATGCAGAGAAGTCACAGATTCTTCTCAGATAATATAGCACTGCTGGGATAGGTGAACAAGTAGGGTCCATTCAAATAGCAAATGAAACTTGGCACTCAAACAGGCATAATTGTAATGTATTTAATTGCAGTCCAACACAGGTACAATTGTTTTGGTCCTCAAGACCTTCATCAGTGTGTACTGCAGCATAAAGACAAAAAAAATAAAAACTACATATATCAGACAAAAGCATAAAAAGTACCTTATTTTTTGGACTATAAGACTAACCTAGGTTTTAGAGGAGGAAAATAGAAAAAAAATGTAAGCAAAAAATGTGGTCATGATGCCCTGTTAAGTTGTGAATATTCATGGCCTTTAATAGCGGGGACGCTGACAGCCGAGCGCAACTGGAGCCGCGCTGCGGCTACAGTGCGCGCTATTAGGTAGAATGAATGCTCACTGCTCCCCACGCACAGAGTCCCAGCGTGAGGAGCAGTGACTATTCCGGCACAGAGCTGGACACAGCACTGGAGGAGAGAGAAGGTGAGTATGAAAGTTTATTTTTTTTCTGTGCAGCTTGAAGGGGATCAGGGGATGCCAAGCATACCTGGATGAGGGGGCCATACATACAGGGATGAGGGGGGCCATGCATACAAGGATGAGGGGGGCCATACATACAAGGATGAGGGGGGCCATACATACAAGGATGAGGGGGGCCATGCATACAGGGATGAGGGGGGCCATGCATACAGGGATGAGGGGGGCCATACATACAGGGATGAAGGGGGCCATGCATACCTGGATGAGGGGGGGCATACATACAGGGTGCCATACTTACCAGGAGCTGCGCTGCAGGCAGAGTGTGCCGGTTATTAAGGAAAATTAATATTCACTGCCATGGGCGTGGGGAGCAGTGAATATTAATTTTCTTTAGTAGTGGGCACAGTGTAGGCTGCAGCAGGCGGCTGCTGCCTCCTGTGCACCGCTACTCCGCCACTGTCGCTTCCCCCACATCCCCTACCACCCACAGCCACAGTATTTTATGTGTATCGAACTATAAGACGCACCCCCCCACTTTCCTCCAAAATTTTGGAGGAAAAAAGTGCGTCTTATAGTCCGAAAAATACGGTACTAGAAACAAACTGTCATAAAGTATTTCTGAAATTCATAATCATCTGAAAATCAAAATCATTGCAATAGAGAGCACATAATGGTTGTATAATAAGTGTGACCTACCAGACTGCTAGGAATATAGTTAAAAGTAAAAGCAGGAAGGACACAGTGTCTCAGTGGAAAGACAGGATCTAGGGAGACAAACAGCCATAAGAACACCAGCCTCATAGGGAATTATCCAATCGGTACCAGCAGATATATGTAGAAACATACCCAGTAGTGAGAGCAGGAAGTATGACAGGCGTGGAACATGGTATCCGCCGCTGGTTCCTAAGGTCGTCATGTTAAGGGAGGAGAAAGCCTAGTATATGTGGCGGGAACTAATGTCCCAGGAGACCAATCAGGGTGAACCGCTGGTGTAACGTTCCTGGAAGTGGACTGAAGCGTTAGGAGGCGGTGTCTGGATAGCAGTGACGTCACCGGAAGTGACGCCGTGTCAAGCGCTGCTATCAATTGCCTGAAGGCATAGGAGGTGTGACTGGAGAAACTGAGGGCGAACGTGCGTTCCACGGTGCAGGATGTGCATGTCAGAGGCTGCGTCCTGCGTTCCAACAGCAGGAAGACTGTGTTCTGAGTGGGTGGAGTGCGTTACAGAACAGGGGAGTTTGCGTTTTACTGTGTGATGAGGGATGGACGCCGTGCAGGACTATAGGACAAAAGAATAATAAGCCTGGAAATATGACAGGAGGTGAACAGGTGTAAGTGGATCAGCCTGTGGGCCGTGGAGGATGATGATCAGTGATTAAAATAAGGAGAAGCCGTTCTGCAACATAAAGAATACAAAATAAATACCATGATAATGAAAGAAAATTAATCTCTAAAATGACATGCAAATACTGTATCTCAAAACACATATATGTACACTCCCAACAGTGAAAAACTCAAGGCTGACAATAATGTGGTACAATTTATGCAGTTCTCTCTAAACTTATCACAGGAATGACAATTAAACATAATCCCTATTGAGCCCCCTGGGGGTAAGAGTTTGAAGTTCATGGATCTAAAAGGCCTCCCTTATCTTCAGTAGGCGTGCACGGTCACCTCCGCGTCTAGGGGAAAGCACCTGGTCAATGATCTGGAACTTGAGTTGAGATATGTTATGGCCTAATGTAACAAAATGTTGTAGCAAGAGTAGTAGTAGATTCTTACATCTAATTGTGGACTTATGCTTGTGGTTGTGTCGTGTCACCAATGTATGCCAGACCACAAGGGCATTTAATGAAGTATAATATGAAGTTGGTGTAACAGGTAAAATACCCTTTGACCGGGTATTGTTTACCAGTATGGGGATGGTAAATGGTGTTCCCATGTAGGATGTTGTTGCATTGGTGGCACTGCAAGCAGAGGAAGGTTCCCCTTAGGAATTTGTAAAAAACGTTGTTTAACCCAGGTATGTGTGAGGCCCACGTCGGCACGAACTAGTCAATCCTTGAGATTGGGTGCCTGTTTGAAACATGGAAAAAATGGTTGTTGGAACTCTGGGATGTGGGGATAAGCAGATTGTAGAATGTTTCAATGTCTCAGGATGGTTTTGTGCAAGATGTATGCGAACGGATGGTAAGTGTGGACAAACAGAATCTGGTTCATGGTTTTAGGATGGGTGTGAGCTGAAGGTGTGTTATGTTGGTGTAGGATTACAGGGGGATAGCCCCTTTCCTCAAATTTGTGGCACATTTCCGGTAACCTCTGTGAGTGTAATTGATCATTACTCACTATCCTATTTACCCGCTGGAACTGGGATTTTGGAATTGACCGTTTCATTTGTAAAGAGTGATTACTCGTAAAGTGTAAGAGACCGTTTTGATCGGTAGGTTTTGTGTATGTCAGTGGTTAGTAATCCTTGTTGGTCCTTGAGGACCTTGGTATCCAGGAAACTGATTTGATGAGAACTGTGAGTCATGGTAAAGCCCAGGTCTGTCCAGGAGGAGTTCAAAAGGTCATAGAACTCATTTAGAGATTCCTGTGGACACCCCTCATATGCAAAAAATGTCATCGATGTAATTTTTCCATGCGATGGAGTGAGTATGGAAGAATGGATTAGAGTATACTATTTGGGCCTTGAAGGTGGCCATATGAGAGTTGGCATAAGGGGGGTCATGTCAGAGCCCATCGCTGTCCCTTTAGTCTTTAGGAAGTAAGCATCTTGAAACAAGAAATCATTTTTGTTAAGAACAAAGATCAGGAGTTCAATGCAAAGTTCAATGATAAGGGGATCTGTCTGTGACTCAAGAAACAGACTGTGTAAAGCACGTATACCTTTGGAGTGTGAAATACATGTATAGAGGCTGTTGACATCTAAAGAAACCAAGATGCATTTAGGGGGGGACACATTTTAGGTCAGTGATAAAACTGAGGAAAGCTCCTGTATCTAGTAAAAAGGAGGGGTTTTTTTTAATCAAAGGTGTCAATATTTTGTCTAAGAAAATTGATAAAGGTGAAAGAAGCAAATCTGTTGAGGTTACTATAGGACGACCGCGAGGATGGTCAAGGCTTTTGTGAATTTTGAAGAGTACATAAAAGACAAGTGTGATGGGATGTTGCTTAGTGAGAAAATCACATGCCTTACTATCAATCACTCCTCTGGAGAGAAAATGTTCCAACACAGATGCTATTGCAGTCCTGACTTGATGTGTTGAGTCATGGGGTAGTTGTTGGTATGTGGAGTTATCGTTAAGTTGTCTATTGACTTCCAGGAGATAATCCCCTTTATACATCACTACTATGGCGCCCCCTTAGTCTGCCGGTTTGATGATAAGATTGCTCTCTTCCTGAAGGCTTCTGCAGGTCTGACTGTTAAGGGGAGAAATATTGGACTGGTAATGAAGCAGCCCTTTGTCTACCTTGGAATGCAAGTCCTGAAAGGCACTAGCCATGAAACCAATGAAAGTCTCGAGCGCATATAAGCCATGTGGAGGTCTGTATGAACTTTTGGGGCGTAGGCCGAGACTGGCAGCCGTGATGGAGGTATTGACATCAGAGAGGGTAGAGGAAATAGAAAAGGTATTGCCTAGTGTGTCATTGGCAAAGTGTGTCCTAAGGCGTAGTGAGAGATAAAAACACTGTAACTGCATATCAAGATTTAATGTGTTGTACTTGTTAGTGGGACAAAAAGATAACCCCTTCTGTAGTACAGAAAGTTGTGCAATACTCAAAGTCCTAGAGGAGATATTTACCACCAACCATGCTGTGCCTGGGAGCGGATCACTCGTCCACGTTTCCGCTTGTGTTGGCCACCTCTTCTGGTCTTCTGCTTCGGGAATATCTTTTTCGTTGACCTAAAAAAGGAGCAGAATTGGTAAAAAGGTCCCTCCTGTCCGTGTCCGAACTGGAGGTAGAAGAATCTGTAGTGGATTTGGCAAATCTGGGAGCATAATTTCTTGGTCTATCTGTTTTGCCATCTATAGACCCAGTCTTGCTCGTAATCTTCGGTATCTCTCGCAAACTTTTTCCTTTTCTTGCTCTCCGTATCTCGTTGATGCTGGTCGATGTTCGTCTTGATTTTGTTTTGTAGAGTGATGAGCGAGTATGTTCTGTTAACCCTTTCGCCGAGTATGCTCTGGCCGAGCTCTGAGTATTTACAGCTGCTCGGTAATATGTTTGAATCGCTCCTGTGTGCATGATTTGCAACTGTTTGACAGCTTTATTACATGTGAGGAATGTGTAAGAAATAGACATTCCTCCCATGTATTAAAACTGTCAAACAGTCGGAAATCATGCACACGGGAGTGATTCAAACATATCACAGAGCAGCTGTAAATACTCGGAACTCGGCCCCAGCTTACTCGTCGAAAGGGTTAACAGAACATACTCGCTCATCACTAGTGCTGAGTTCTTCTGTAGAGATAGTAGCAGCAAGTTGAGTCTCAATATTTTTTACCTGTTCTTTGATCGATAGAATAGCCTTCTGTAAGTAGTCAACTGTTAGGGTCATAAGATCAAAAGAGCATTTATTAAGGATATGTTAACATTTTATGCAGTACTCAGACTGATCGCTAAACAGGGTTGGACGAATTGGGACCCTCAATCCCCTTAGAATCCTTTGTACTCTGAAATATTCCGTCAATGTGGCACAATGCAACTCGATGCTGGTGAAGTGGCGAAATTCTCGCTCTAAGGTATGTCCTCACGTCTCCTTCGGGGGAACTTTTAAGAAATCACATGATAGGTTAGATTGAGCAATGATATTGGATGTTTCCCCAGCATTATACGAGAACGTGGAAGAGGACATGACACTTCAGCGTGCTTACGTACTGGAGTAGATAATAGTGTAGAAAAACGCAGCACTGCTGGAATAGGTGTGCAAGTAGGGTCCAAAACCATTCAAATAGCAAATGAAACTTGGCAATCAAACAGACATAATTTTAAAGTATTTAATTGCAGTCCAACACAGGTACAAACGTTTTGGTCCTCAAGACCTTCATCAGAGTGTACTGCAGCTTAAGCACAAAAAAATAAAAACTACAAATATCAGACAAAAACATAAAAGTACTAGAAACAAACTGTCATAAGGTAATTCTGAAATTCATAATCATCTGAAAATGCAAAACATTACAATAGAGAGCACATAATAGCGGTATAATAAGTATCTCAACTCAAGTTCCAGGTCATTGAACAGGTGCTTCCCCCTACATGCGGAGGTGACTGTGTACGCCTACTGAAGATAAGGGAGGCCTTTTGGATCCATGAACTTCAAACTCTTACCCCCAGGGGGCTCAATAGGGATTATGATTTATTGTCATTCCTGTGATAATTTTAGGGAGAACTGCATAAGATGTACCACATTGTTCTTGTTAACCTTGAGTTTTTCACTGTTGGAGTGTACATACAGTTAGGTCCATATATATTTGGACAGACAACATTTTTCTAATTTTGGTTCTAGACATTACCACAATGAATTTTAAACAAAACAATTCAGATGCAGTTGAAGTTCAGACTTTCAGCTTTCATTTGAGGGTATCCACATTAAAATTGGATGAAGGGTTTAGGAGTTTCAGCTCCTTAACATGTGCCACCCTGTTTTTAAAGGGACCAAAAGTAATTGGACAGATTAAGTAATTGTAAATAAAATGTTCATTTCTAGTACTTGGTTGAAAACCCTTTGTTGGCAATGACTGCCTGAAGTCTTGAACTCATGGACATCACCAGACGCTGTGTTTCCTCCTTTTTGATGCTCTGCCAGGCCTTCACTGCGGTGGTTTTAAGTTGCTGTTTGTTTGTGGGCCTTTCTGTCTGAAGTTTAGTCTTTAACAAGTGAAATGCATGCTCAATTGGGTTGAGATCAGGTGACTGACTTGGCCATTCAAGAATATTCCACTTCTTTGCTTTAATAAACTCCTGGGTTGCTTTGGCTTTATGTTTTGGGTCATTGGTCGTCGTTTCAAACTACAGATGGACAATCAGTTTGGCTGCATTTGGCTGGATCTGAGCACACAGTATGGCTCTGAATACATCAGAATTCATTCGGCTGCTTCTGTCCTGTGTCACATCATCAATAAACACTAGTGACCCAGTGCCACTGGCAGCCATGCATGCCCAAGCCATCACACTGCCTCCGCTGTGTTTTACAGATGATGTGGTATGCTTTGGATCATGAGCTGTACCACGCCTTCGCCATACTTTTCTCTTTCCATCATTCTGGTAGAGGTTGATCTTGGTTTCATCTGTCCAAAGAATGTTCTTCCAGAACTGTGCTGGCTTTTTTAGATGTTTTTTAGCAAAGTCCAGTCTAGCCTTTTTCTTCTTGATGCTTATGAGTGGCTTGCACCGTGCAGTGAGCCCTCTGTATTTACTTTCATGCAGTCTTCTCTTTATGGTAGATTTGGATATTGATATGCCTACCTCCTGGAGAGTGTTGTTCACTTGGTTGGCTGTTGTGAAGGGGTTTCTTTTCACCATGGAGATTATTCTGCGATCATCCACCACTGTTGTCTTCCGTGGGCGCCCAGGTATTTTTGCATTGATGAGTTCACCAGTGCTTGCTTTCTTTCTCTGGATATGCCAAACTGTAGATTTTGCCACTCCTAATATTGTAGCAATTTCTCGGATGTTTTTTTTTCTGTTTTTGCAGCTTAAGGATGGCTTGTTTCACCTGCATGGAGAGCTCCTTTGACTGCATGTTTACTTCACAGCAAAACCTTCCAAATGCAAGCTCCCCACCTCAGGTCAACTCCAGGCCTTTTATCTGCTTAATTGAGAATGACATGACTCCAAGGCTATTTCATGGACAGGTGTGGGCAATCTCTTTGTTATGTCATTCTCAATTAAGCAGATAAAAGGCCTGGAGTTGACCTGAGGTGGGGAGCTTGCATTTGGAAGGTTTTGCTGTGAAGTAAACATGCAGTCAAAGGAGCTCTCCATGCAGGTGAAACAAGCCATCCTTAAGCTGCAAAAACAGAAAAAAAAGCATCCGAGAAATTGCTACAATATTAGGAGTGGCAAAATCTACAGTTTGGCATATCCAGAGAAAGAAAGCAAGCACTGGTGAACTCATCAATGCAAAAATACCTGGGCGCCCACGGAAGACAACAGTGGTGGATGATCGCAGAATAATCTCCATGGTGAAAAGAAACCCCTTCACAACAGCCAACCAAGTGAACAACACTCTCCAGGAGGTAGGCATATCAATATCCAAATCTACCATAAAGAGAAGACTGCATGAAAGTAAATACAGAGGGCTCACTGCACGGTGCAAGCCACTCATAAGCATCAAGAAGAAAAAGGCTAGACTGGACTTTGCTAAAAAACATCTAAAAAAGCCAGCACAGTTCTGGAAGAACATTCTTTGGACAGATGAAACCAAGATCAACCTCTACCAGAATGATGGAAAGAGAAAAGTATGGCGAAGGCGTGGTACAGCTCATGATCCAAAGCATACCACATCATCTGTAAAACACAGCGGAGGCAGTGTGATGGCTTGGGCATGCATGGCTGCCAGTGGCACTGGGTCACTAGTGTTTATTGATGATGTGACACAGGACAGAAGCAGCCGAATGAATTCTGATGTATTCAGAGCCATACTGTGTGCTCAGATCCAGCCAAATGCAGCCAAACTGATTGTCCATCTGTAGTTTGAAACGACGACCAATGACCCAAAACATAAAGCCAAAGCAACCCAGGAGTTTATTAAAGCAAAGAAGTGGAATATTCTTGAATGGCCAAGTCAGTCACCTGATCTCAACCCAATTGAGCATGCATTTCACTTGTTAAAGACTAAACTTCAGACAGAAAGGCCCACAAACAAACAGCAACTTAAAACCACCGCAGTGAAGGCCTGGCAGAGCATCAAAAAGGAGGAAACACAGCGTCTGGTGATGTCCATGAGTTCAAGACTTCAGGCAGTCATTGCCAACAAAGGGTTTTCAACCAAGTACTAGAAATGAACATTTTATTTACAATTACTTAATCTGTCCAATTACTTTTGGTCCCTTTTAAAACAGGGTGGCACATGTTAAGGAGCTGAAACTCCTAAACCCTTCATCCAATTTTAATGTGGATACACTCAAATGAAAGCTGAAAGTCTGAACTTCAACTGCATCTGAATTGTTTTGTTTAAAATTCATTGTGGTAATGTCTAGAACCAAAATTAGAAAAATGTTGTCTCTGTCCAAATATATATGGACCTAACTGTATATGTGTTTTGAGATACTGTATTTGCATGTCATTTAACGGAGATTAATTTTCTTTCATTATCATGGTATTTATTTTGTATTCTTTATGTTGCAGAACGGCTTCTCCTTATTTTAATCACTGATCATCATCCTCCACGGCCCACAGGCTGATCACTTACACCTGTTCGCCTCCTGTGATATTTCCAGGCTTATTATTTTTTTGTCCTATAGTCCTGCACGGCTTCCATCCCTCATCCCACAGTGGAACGCAAACTCCCCTGTTCTGGAACGCACTCCACCCACTCAGAACACAGTCTTCCTGCTGTTGGAACGCATTACGCAGCCAAATCTGACACTATACGGCTGTACACTGTTATCTGGGCACATGGCAGGTTAAGAAAGGAAGATGCGCCATTTAGCTATTTGAATGCAGATCTTGCTGGAATAGTTTGCAGACACAATGTATTGAGAGCACTGTTCATGGTCACCTGGCAGCTCAAAAGATGGCTACCATAAACAGGAATGGTGCTATCTACTCCAATTTCCATATCCGAAGGATTGTCTTGCTCATCACCCTTTAACCCCTTCACGACATTGGACTTATCCATACATCCAGGTCAGTAAGTACTTACCTACCTTGGATGTATAGATATGCCCAGTTGATTCTGCGTGCACAGGAGCTGGGCACGCACGATGGCCGCCGGGTGTCAGTTGATCTGACAGCTACACCTCAACTGTTCTTGGAATCAGTGTAGGGTATTAGTAACTTATTAACTAATTCCCGTAAGGCAAATAATCCCTCAACTCAAGATTCTCTATTAATATATATATTTACCAATAACAATAAAAGAAAATGTGTGCAATTTTAAAATTACAATGAATGTGTGGTCTTTATATGGTCTTGATGTAAAGCGTTCTAATTTATTATTGAAGATAAAGACAAAAAGCCGGCACCTGTGTATTTCAGAGCCTCCTTAAGCAGCAATGTTACAAAAGCAGTCAGGACACCTCATCCCACACAAGCCGGACGCATATCTCAATGGAAACAGTGAGCAATCGTCTGTGTCAGTAAGAGGATAGATAGCACTCACTGACTGTAAAAATACCAGTCTTTATTTCATCACTTTAAAACCTAAGAGCGGGGGAGTATGTGGAACATATCGTGGATGACAGCCATTTCACGCTTCCTTGCGCTTCTACGGGTCTCAAGATGAATGCTATCTATCTTCTTACTGACACGTTCTAATTAGTGATGAGCGAGCATGCTCGTTACTCGAGATTTACGAGCATGCTCGGGCGAGCACCTAGTATCTTCAGAGTGCTCGGAGTTATGTTTGAATCACTCCCGTGTGCATGATTAGCAGGCATTTCTCACATGTATTAAAGCTGTCAAACAGTTGCAAATCATGCACAGAGGAGTGATTTAAACATAACACCGAGCACTCTGAAGATACTCTGTGCTCGCCCAAGCATGCTCGCTGAAAGGGTTAACAGAACATACTTGCTCATCACTGGTTCTAATTTATTAATTTGTCATCAGTAACAGAAACTATATTATCTTTTCCATGGTATCACCTATATTCATTGATAATGAGCACGTCCACTAGAGGGCGTCTCCTACTAGTTCGACGTTGTCTCACTGTCAATAGTTTATAATGAGGGACTAACCACTTTTTTGGAAGCACAGAGGCTCTGGAATAGTGAAAATGGCTTCTCACTCCCCAAAAGAAATATAGCAAATTCTGCTCTCCCAAATGCAAATGCTCCCATCCCTTCTGAGCACCACGGTGTGCCCAAATCGCAGTTAGCGTCCATATGTTTGGCATTTCTGTAGCGATGAAAGTTGGCCTAATTAACGGGTGCATGTCTCCAGAAGTATGAGCTAGGCACAATGTACAGGCAATACAACGTACTAGGCACTACAAAGGTAGTTTGCAATTTTCACTCGGCAACATCCACTGCTGCTTGTTTCTGGAAAAGAAAAACATGGAGTGAAAATCTACACTACACCTGTAGATAAAATCCCAAAGGGGGTATATTTTCCAAAATGTGGTCACTTGAGGGGGGATTCTGCTCTTCTAGCACTTAGGGGCTTTGTATATGGAGTCCTGCGCTCGAGGAGGCAAATAGTGCTCTGTCCTTCCCGAGTCTCTGTGTGGCTAACCAGTACTGTACAGCCACATGTGGGGTATTTCTACATTGAGCAGAATTTGTGGGATTAATTTTGGTGCCATTTTTATCCATTTCCCAGTGTGAAAAATCTAAAATCAATGGCTAAAACAAAATTTTAGTGGGAAAAATTATATTATTTTTTCTTCACTGCCCAATAGTATAAAATTCTGTAACCCCCCCTGTGGTGTCAATATGATCACTGCACCCCTAGATGAATTCATTGAGAGGTTTAGTTTGTAAAATAGGGTCTCTTACGGGAGAGGTTCTATTGTTCTGGCACCTCAGGGGCTCTGCCAATGGGATATGGCACCCTCAAGCCAGCCCAGCAAAATCTGACCTCCAATATGGCACTTTTTCCCTTCTGAGCTTTGCACTGTGCCTCAAAAGTAGTTTTCTTCCACATATGGGGTATCGGCATACTCGGGAGAAATTACGCAACAAATTTTGGGGTCCATTTTATCCTGCTATCCTTGTGAAAATGAAAAAAATTAGGGCTAAAACAACATTTTTGTGGGAAAAATATATATTTTTCATTTTCACAGATCAACGTTGTAAAATTCTGTGAAGCACTTGTGGTTTCAATGTGCTCACCACACATCTAGATAAGTTCCTTGAGGGGTCAGGTTTTCAAAAAGAGGTCACTTGTGGTAGTTTTTCACTGTTTAGGCAAATCAAGGGATCTCCAAATGCGACATGACACTCGCAGACCTGAAAGGTCTTGGAATTACTGTTGCAGAAGTTCCTTCAGTTGCTTAGCTCCTGCAGCCTCCGTTCTGTCGGTAAACTTCCTCTCCTGCTCTTCACCGGTCACATAGATCAGTGCAGAGCAGAAGAATAGACAGCAGCTCTTTCTGTGATTGGGGAGGATGCAGTATCAGCTTTCTCCTCCATCACAGGAAGCTACCTTCGGACTATAAGACGCACACTTTTTAACAAGAGTTTTTCTTGTTAAAAAATGCATTTTATAGTCCAAATAATATGGTAGATAAATTCCTTAAGGGATCTAGTTTCCAAAATGGGTTCACTTGTGAAGGTTTTTCCTCTATTCAGGCACATCAGGGGCTCTCCAAACACGACATGACACCCGCAGACCATTCCATCAAAGAAATGTCGTACGCCTAAACAGTAGTTTCCTCCACATATGGAGTATCTGCATACTCAGGAAAAATTGCACAACAAATTGTGTGGTGCAATTTTTCTTGTTACCCTTGTGAAGAAGTAAAATGTGGGGCAAAAAAACATTTTTGTGGGAAAAATTAGATTTTCTGTATTTTCACGGCTCAACATTATAAACTTCTGTGAAGAACATGGGGGTTCAAGGTGCTCACCATACTTCTAGATAAGTTCTTTGAGGGGTCTAGGTTCCAAAATGGTGTCACTTGTGGGGTGTTTCCACTGTTTAGGCACATCAGGGGCTCTCCAATCGCGACATGGCGTCCACTAATTATTCCAGCAAATTTTACATTTAAAAAGTCAAATGGCGATCCTTTTCTTCTGAGCCCTGCCATGCGCCCAAACAGTTGTTTTCCCCCACGTGGGGTATCAGCATGCTGAAGAGAAAATGCACAACACATTTTGGGATCCATTTTCTCCTGTTACACTTTGTGAAACTAAAAATTTCCTTCCACATTCCATTAATTCCTGTGAAACACCTGAAGGGTTACTAAACTTCTTGAATGTGGTTTTGAGCCCCTTAATGGGTGCAGTTTTTAGAATGGTGTCACTTTTGGGTATTTTCTGTCATATGCGTATTGACAAATTACCGAGAGGGTAAAAAAAAACCTGGTTGAGGGGTGTATAAAAAATGTCTTTTATTACTGTTTTACTAAAATGTGGTAAAGAAGTAAATTAAAACTACACTAGTTTTGTCTGTGCACTTACTATGATATTAAGTCTCTAGAAACTGTATAGTATTAGGATACATCTGATATCATGAGCTCATTAAATTCATTATAGTTTTCCTCTGTCTGCAGTTCATAGATTAGTTGATCACTTTATTTATTAGGACATACACAGTTTCCCTAGTGCTACCGAAAATATATACATGGCCACCCCAACAATTTTCGCCATGTTTGGCTTCCTCAGGGGGCTGGGGCTGTTAGTGGCTGGACAGAGCCTGCGCCGCCCAGAGCTTCTTCTTCCGACGTCTCTTCCATCACTAGCACTGCCTGCAGAATGTATAAACGGTAATTACTTACCGGTAATTTGACTTTCCTGAAATCCATGACAGTACCATACGAGAGAGTAGGATCCGCCCATTACTGGACAGGAAGCCCTGAGCACAAAATAAAAAGGCAACTCCCACTTTCTCCTTCAATGTGGTTTCCAGGAGTCAAGTAAGAGTCACCCAATTCATCATCATTTTTATTTATACATTCACTCAAGCGCATTCTTCATTGGGAGAAGAGAAGACTAAGAACTATCAACCAAAAGCCAGAGGGAGGGAAAATTAGGGTGCTGTCATGGGTTTCAGGAAAATCAAATTAGCGGTAAGTGATTATCGTTTTTCCCTTCCCCCATGACAGCACCATACGAGAGACAATAGCAATGGAGCCCTTCAATAGGGAGGGAGCACCCATGTAGGATCTTACACCTGAAGAAAGATCCCTGAAATATCCTAGTTCAACAGATTGTGATTTTTTTAGATATCATTCAGTCTTCCTTCTTGAAGCACTATCAACATAATCTCTATCGATTTGGAGCTTAAACCAAAAGCACCAACAAGAGTAAAAAGGATTTTTACAACACTCTTTCCTCTTTATCTCCCAGAGAATGGTCTATATTTAGAGACTTCACTTATATACATGGTTGAATATCTTTCACAGATTTGATTAGATATTCTGTTTTCATTAAATCAACTAACCAACAACTGAAGTATATAAGAACTGGTACTAGGACACAGCGTGTAATAGAAGCAGAAGTTAATCGATTCAGGGAACCTGGTAACCTTAACCAGGCTTTGACTAGGGTTTCTACTTTAATATTGTTGGCATTTTCAATTGAAGGCCCCACTTAAGCCCAAGATCTGGGCCCTAAACCCTTTCTAGGGTCAATGATCACATAATTATTCAAAACTACCCAACTCTATGCTACCAAGAGTAGATAGAGCATCCCAGATTGCCAAAATGGGGATCTCAAAACCAGCAGAAATATTTAGTACTTTATATCCCTTAAGATGTAATGTTAAGTCCCCCCAAAAAATGTATTTAAGCCGAACGGACCCTTATAGTTTGAGATTTCCATCCTGGGGAGTTTCTGGCTACCACAATCTAGCCAAGGACCAAGAGCTAATACAACTAGAAAGGGTAAGATACAGATCTGAGCTATTCCAAAAGAAAAGTCACAATCCACCGTTCATGCAGGTGTGATCGTATTTACGCTATTCCCCTATAATAGCATCAATTCTGCAACTTTATAATCCAACCATGGAGATTGCTAGATGAAAATAGTTCAAATGAAAAATAGATTAGTTTTCAAGCAAAGAAACTAAGTAAACCAAGTGATAACCATCTCCTCTGACACACTTTTTTTTTTCTCCAAAGCAACTCATTCAGAAAGAGATCTAGATCTCTTATGGCATTGGTCAAATCTCAGATGGTCTTAAGCTAAGGTATTAGCATCCCATCCCGTTAAACATGTACCTTAAGTACATATCATCCTGTGCTTGAGTAATAATCAGAACAGTCTTACCTCAGTGTGAAGGCATTCATCTTAACTAGCAAAGATGCTTCTCCTTCACCACAGGAGTCTCACGGGTACGGGAACATTTTAACTCATCCACTGATTCCTCCTTTTATAGGTTTATTGCAGCGCTGCCGTCTTATCACTCCAAGAGCGCACTGACTGGATATTTAACCAACTCGCCACTTAGTTGAGTCTACCAGTTTATGACTTTAATCACAAGAATACATAGTGTAATATGGTTCCATTGACTTAATTTCCAATTTGTCCATCTGCACTTCTAACTGGGAGGATACACTGGTCTTGAAATAATTTTACCAGATCTGGTATAATCATGTCTGTCGGGCAACTCCATTAGGAAAATGGACTGGGATATTTACTGGTTCGTCAGTCCCATACCAGCGAGTCCAACTCGTACCTTCCTTAGTAGGGCAGGCCGGTAGTGCTGCCCGACTCAGTACAATCAAGTTTATCTTATCATTCCGAATCAGGAGGGTAGATTGAGGCAATTTTTGGACTATCAACCATAGTTAGCAGTGAGTCCAGCTCGCACTTCCCTTAGGAAGGCCGACCGGTATAGTGCTGCCTTACTTGGCACAATCAAGTTTATCTTACTATTCCATACCAGGAGGGTAGATTGGGGCAATTGGTGGTCTATCAACCAACTCATACCTCCCTTAAGAGGTCAGACCAGTATAGTGCTGCCCTCTTGGCACGATCAAGTTTCTTATCACTGTAAGCCAGAAGGGTAGATTGGAGCAAATGTTGGATTTTCAGCCCCCCACCGGTGAGTACAACTCGCAGCTCCTCCTACCATTTCCTATCAGGGGGATATGGGGTATAGAGAGTTTAATCACTTGAGGTCCAAAAGGTCATTCGAAGTGGTTTCTTTTAAGCTTAGCGTAGCCATGTTCCTCTTGCACCTTCAACCAGGAGGGGGTGGGGGGAACTGAGCTGCAGATGTTTATCAGCCAGTTCATCTAAAGAGATGGAGGCCTCTCATATGATGAGAGGTTGAAAAAGTTGAGCTTGTTTAGCTTAGAAAAATAACTCCTCAGAGGGGGATCTCATTTACATCTATAAATATATGTGTGGTCAGTACTAAGGACTAGCACATGACTTATTCCCTCCAAAGACCATACTAAGGACCAGGGGCACTCATTACGGGTGGAAGAAAGGCGATTCCAGCTCCTAAAATATGAAAGGGTCCTTTACTGTCAGACTGTGGAATGCCAACCACAAGAGGTAGTAAGGGCAGACACTAACAGCTTTCAAAAAAGATAAGGCTGGATGATTTCCTCGATACACATAACATTGTGGGTTACAGTTAAATTAGATAAAATATTACACCTATAGTAGTACATTTGATCCAGGGTTCTAGGACTGATCGCCTTTTCTTGGGGTCAAGAGGGAATTTTTTTTTTCCCCCTTGATGCAAATTGCTGAATGTGTCCTGGGTTTTGCCTTCTTCTAGATCAACAGTTTTTAGGTATAGGGATTTTACTAAAACCATTATTAGAAATACAAAAAAATAAAACTAATTAAAAATTATAAACTGGTTCATTATAATTGTAATAGTGAAGTTATAATAAAAACGGTAATAATACATTTGTGAGGCCTAGTTCCAGTAAGTTAGTGTCAGAGTACAATTGGGGGAGAAAGGTTGAACTTGATGGACCTAGGTCTTTATTCAATCTATGTTACATTACTAATGATCCCAGATTGTGAAGATCAACTGGACTTAAATTGGTATTATTCTTTTAGCACCCCCATTCACACCTTTACCAAGAAGACCACTGGGACATAGATGTTAAATGCAGACTAGTTCAATATTCTATCCAAGTATGAGGGATTGACTGGACCTGTTACTCAGCAGCTATCCTTTGGACTGTATTTAATAGAATCACCCCAGACCGAGGGCATCGTCCAGAGACCTTCCTTACCAATATCGGTAATATTGCTAGTAAAGGGTAGTGAAGTTTTGAGACCTTAGTGAAACAGATCTACAAGCCCCAAGTTGTCTGGCTAACCAGGCAACCCCCCGTAAGGCAGACAGCTGAGGAAAATCCTAGACCTAACGTGACAGCTTTTTCCGCAACTATGAAGCGGTCTGAAAAAAACCTTCAGACAGGCCAACATGAGTCATAAACCTACACCTGAATTGGCATGAGGCCTAGCCGTGAGGCTCAATATGCAAGCCATGAGGCCTGGCCGTGAGGATCAATATGCAAGCCATGAGGCCTAGACATGAGGCCTAACCGTGAGGCTCAATATGCAAGCCATGAGGCTCAATACGCAAGCCGTGAGGCTCCATGCGCAAGCCATGAGGCTTAATACGCAAGCCATGAGGCACAATACGCAAGCCATGAGGACTAGCCATGAGACTCATTACGCAAGCCATGAGGCCTAGCCGTGGGGTTCAATATGCAAGCCATGAGGCATAGCCGTGAGACTCCATACGCAAGCCATGAGGCTCAATACGCAAGCCATGAGGCCTAGCCGTGAGGCTCAATACGCAAGCCATGAGGCCTAGCCGTGAGGCTCAATACGCAAGCCATGAGGCCTAGCCGTGAGGCTCAATACGCAAGCCATGAGGCCTAGCTGTGATGCTCAATATGCAAGCCATGAGGCCTAGCCATGAGGCTCAATATGCAAGCCATGAGGCTCAATACGCAAGCCATGAGGCCTATCCGTGAGGCTCAATACACAAGCCATGAGTCCTAGCCGTGAGGCTCAATGCACAAGTCACGAGGCCTAGCCATGAGGCCTAGCCGTGAGGCTCAATACACAAGCCATGAGGCCTAGCAGTGAGGCTTTATACACAAGCCATGAGGCCTAGGCCAAACAAACGTAGGTAGGTACGGAATCATTAAATTTAGTTTCTTCCAGACTGATGTTATCATTTCAGCGCCCAACTGGGCCCCTGCTCATTGCTACTCACTAGAGGTAGCTATAGAACTCAGCATGGTGTTCCATGATTTATGGCTGCTCCAGCCGTGAGCTCCAGGCTTCTACATCCTTGAGGACAGGAAACACATTGAAGGAGGAAGTGGGAGTTGCATTTTTATTTTGTGCTCAGGGCTTCCTGTCCGGTAATAGGGGCAGATCCTACTCTCTCTCGTATGGTGCTCTCATGGGGGAAGGGAAAAAGGTGGCTCCTGGTGACAGAAGCAGATGTCACAGTAGGAGATCCCAGAGGAGATAGGACCCACCATTTGCAGAAGCCCTTATATGACACAATGGCAGAAAACCAGAGCAGGAGAAATACCCATAAAGTGACTCCATTTTGGAAATTATAACTCTCAGTGAATTAATCTATAGAAGTAGTGACTATTTTGATTCCACAGGCACTTTCCTGAAATTAACACACAGTGGATGTTGTAGATTGAAAATTGCAAATATGCTATTTTATTACCCAACACATAGTGTCCAGATTGTGCTCCAGGAGACACACACCATAAATTAAGTGGGTTCTGCCACTATAGTAATGCCAAATACATGGATGCTATGTGGTTTGGGCACACTGCAAGGCGCAGAAGTGAGGGGGAGATTTGACTTTGGGAGAGCGGATATTGCTGGATTGGTTTATGGAAGCCATGTTGCTTTTCAAGAGCCTTTGAGCCACTAATAATGTGGAAACCTCTGTTTTTCAGATGATGGACCTGAATGAGGACTTGTTTTTTTGTGAGATTAATAGAAGTTTTTCTTGGTATTATTTTTGCCTACATAACATTGTTTGGTGGCTTTTTATTCCATATTTGGGAGGCAGAAGTAACAAACAATTGAACACCACACTTTACTGGTTCATGCTATGAGGTTTTCTATTAGACTGTGAACGGTCATTGTCTTGGTGAATAATTCAATTTTTTTTCATAACTTGCCATTTTTACGGACTATTTAAGTAGAAATGTTCAAAAATATATAATTACAAGGATTTTTTATTAAAAAATAATAATTGGTTTTATTATTGGCAGATGTCTGTACCAGGAGATCAGAGGGACACCTGACATCTTCAATTTTTAAATCAGGTGATCTTGAGATCCCACAGGATACAATTGAAGTGAATGCCATTACTCCAGATATACCATCATCCCTTCACAGCAAAGATCTGTCATCTGATCATTTGAAACAGGTCCTGTCTTCTGATTCATTACCGACTACTAAGGAAAATCCAAGTCACAAAATAAGCATTAAAAAACAAACTGCTCCTAAAGCAAAGAAGCCATTTTCACGTTCAGAATATAGAAATAGTTTTCCCCTCAAAAAGTCTTTTCTTAAACATGAAAAAATTCACACAGCAGAGAATAGATTTTCTTGCTCCAAGTGTGGGAGATGTTTTAACCAGAAATCAGATTTTGTTAGGCACCTGAGAACTCACACAGGGGAAAAGCCTTTTTCCTGTTCAGAATGTGGGAAATGTTTTACAAAGAAATCAAATCTTATCAAACATCAGAGAACTCACACAGGGGAGAAGCCATTTTCATGTTCAGAATGTGGAAACTGCTTTACAGTGAAATCAAGTCTTATTGCACATCAGAGAACTCACACAGGGGAGAAGCCATTTTCATGTTCAGAATGTGGAAGCTGCTTTACAGTGAAATCAAGTCTTATTGCACATCAGAGAACTCACACAGGGGAGAAGCCATTTTCATGTTCAGAATGTGGGAAATGTTTTATAAAGAAATCAAATCTTATCAGCCATCAGAGAACTCACACAGGGGAGAAGCCATTTTCATGTTCAGAATGTGGGAACTGCTTTACAGAGAAAACATATCTTATTGCACATCAGAGAATTCACACAGGGGAGAACCCATTTTCATGTTCAGAATGTGGGAAATGTTTTATAAAGAAATCAAATCTGATCAGCCATCAGAGAACTCACTTAGGGGAGAAGCCATTTTCATGTTCCGAATGTGGGAACTGCTTTAAAGAGAAATCAAAACTTATTACACATCAGAGTACTCACACAGGGTTGAAGCCATTTTCATGTTCAGAATGTGGGAAATGTTTTATAAAGAAATCAAATCTTATTAGACATCAGAGAATTCACACAGGGGAGAAGCCATTTTCGTGTTCAGAATGTGGGAAATGTTTTGTACAGGAATCAAATCTTATTAGACATCAGAGAATTCACACAGGGGAGAAGCCTTTTTCATGTTCAGAATGTGGGAACTTTTTTACATTGCAATCAACGCTTATCGAACATCAGAGAACTCACACAGGGGAGAAGCCATTTTCATGTTCAGAATGTGGGAAATATTTTGCAAAGAAATCAAATCTTATCAAACATCAGAGAACTCACACAGGGGAGAAGCCATTTTCATGTTCAAAATGTGGGAAATGTTTTAACCAGAAAGCGCATCTTGATAGCCACCAGAGAACCCACACAGAGGAGAATGCCGCAGCTAAACCCAACTAGTCTCTGTACAGACTAGAAAGGCCCTAGCTGCACAACTAAAAACGCCACGGACCTAACTCTCTATTAGGCCATTGAGGAGTTTCTCGTACCTCCGGAGGAACCAGAGGGGAGGCCACAACACACTGTCAACCAGGGAAAAGGAAAGTATGAAGTAAAATACGAAAACCCTGAGTGAGAAACCTAAAACACATTCATATAGGGCAAAGTAAGCAAGCTGAGGAGAACTAAAAATAAAAGGAACAAGTATAATCTCCCAGAAACCTAACATTGTTAGACTTAAAAGGTACTGGGAGGGAAAGCAAACTAAGCAAACTGACCAGGAGGATAGTTTCACCTTTGTGGTGAAACTTACAAAATTCATCCTCACCAACTGTATATGTAAAACCCGTCCATTTATAATGACCACGGACAAGATAAAGATTCCCAACTCACATCAGGACCACAAGATCCCAGGTACTTTCAGCTGCATCACATCTAATGTAATGTACTTAATTATATGTACCAAATGTCTAACTGGGGGTCTGTATGTAGGTGAGACAGGGCAAAAACTTAGAACAAGGATGAATTCTCATCGCCACACAAGAAAAGAAAAAAAGAATAGATTTACTTGTAGCCAAATATTTTTTATCCCTGATCACAGCATCATGGACATGAAATTACTTGTATTAAAAGGTAACTTCACATCTCAGAGAGACAGAGTTATGACAACCTTTGACACTCGGAGCAGGAATGAATGTGTCACTTGGATTTATGTCTTTTTACTAGTGATGAGCGAATACATTCCGCACTATTTGTTACTCGCACGAATAGTACACAATTCAGGCTATTCGGCGAGTAATTAGCTATTCACCTCGGTATATTCGAGTGACCCGCCCAGTATGTTTGGCGCTTTATGTGTAGCCAATGAACATGCTGGGCTTGCTTGCCAATCACAGTAATGTCGTTGCCATCTTTGTTGTGGCATTACTGTGATTGGCTGTCCTTACAGCATCGTAGGGGGATATTTAAGCCCTGCCGGTGCCATCTTGCGCATATTACATCAACGTAGTGTGAGCGTAGGGAGAGTGAAAGCAGCGTATAGGGAGAGTCTTTTAAGACCTATTTAGAATGAAGATTAGTTCTCTGTTAGGTTGAGATAGCGCAGAGTGAGATTTAATACGAGGGAGAGGAAAAGGGCGGCAGGGTGTTAGCATTGCAAGTACATGCTGCAGATCTCTGCTAGGTTGCATTGTGTATAGTCAGAAGCATATAAACCGAAGAACATGGCGGAATAGATAAACCATAGTTCATATGTGGGCGCTCCCATAAAGTACAACCTACAAAAAGAGTGGAGTGACTGAGCCCCAAAAAGAGTCAGGTCACCATCATAATGAGTCCAGATAAAAAATCAGTTTGATTGTGTATCAAAAGTAAAAAAAGGAGGTCCCACGGACACTCCTAAATAGAGGACAACCAATAAAATAGTAGGTCATGGGTGAAAGCTACACAAAGGTCAGAGAGATAACCATGTGACTCCACAAATATGGGTACATGAAAGGAAGTGACAATATTATCAATCAAAGTATCAATTATTCCAGTTACCAAGTAAATGGACAACGTAACTTACAATTAATTACATTAAATGTCCTATGTTAATCCATTCCTGGACACTTCAACATGAATAAACAACCAAAATATCCAGGTCAATATATACTAAACGTCTGGACAATGAAGAGATACCAGCTGCATATAAAAGGTATAGATTTTATTTCATCAAATTGATAAAACCAATTAACAAGACAGGGCAACAACCTCTATAAGGGAGTGACACATACATGAGCTGGGAGGGAAAATTAACCCCCAAAAAAGGCCAAAAAATTGAACGTCACTAGTAAACAAGAAATTAATTAATATAATGCCATATACGTATACATACAATGCACTTGTTACTAAGTGACATGAATCATACACATGATGGTAACATAACTTAATTTAAATCAATACTGAAGAGACTATCCTAATGAAAAAATACAGCCTAAAATGCCAAAGTTTAAGGTGCCAGTGCTTCAGTGACTCTGATGGTCATACAGATAATAGATAGCTATGCCATGATGTAAAACAGGCCTATGAATACAGGTAAACTGCAGACTGTGATATTTCAGTTTTTCTTTTTTAATAAATTTGCAAAAATTTCTACATTTCTGTTTTTTTTTCAGTCAAGATGGAGTGCAGAGTGGACTTTAATGAGAAAAAAATGAATTTTTTAGAATTTACCAAATGGCTGCAATGAAACAAAGAGTGAAAAATGTAAAGGGGTCTGAATACTTTCCGTACCCACTGTATATATTAGTATAAAATAACCCCTATACATTTAAAACCCACATCTAACATAGTGATACAATAATTCACATAGACGACTATATTGTCACTGTACTCTTCTATCCCACACGTATAGGGTCATCCGCGAGGATAGACACGCAACTGCCTTGCTCGTACAGTTGAGCTGGTCCCCCAGCCACTGGAAACGGACATCCCACACGACCCATCAACCCAGGCAAAAGCTTTCCTAAGGATGATTAAAAACAAGCACCAATACATGTACAATAAAACCATAAGATATTAAAAGAACCCCCATCTACTCATTAGCCTCAATTATAGGAAGGAACTGAACCCAAAGCTTTCATTAAGTCCAGCCGGTGCTAGGGTACCCCGTCGATAGATCCACTTACTCTCCAATTGTGATAAAATCCTCCCCAGGTCCCCTCCTCTTGCTCCCATGGTGACTTGATCAATATCTATGATGTGGAATTCTCTTGGGCTGCATTGATGGTGATGGAAAAAATGGCGTGGTAAAGTTTTGAGTGCTAGGATCTTCCACCGTTTTGGCTTTGATAATGTCCCCAACATGCTCTCTTACTCAAATTTTTAATTCTTTAGTAGTAAGTCTGACATATATCTTTTTACAAGGACATTGGGCATAATAAATTACGCCCTTCGAGGTACAATTTAAATGTGCCCTTATTTCTAATGTTTTGGAGCCACCAAAATTATCAAACTTCTTTGCCTTCTTGAAATAACCACACGCCTTACAAAGTCCGCACGAGAAAAAAACATTAATCTCTTTCCTGTTATCCTGTTTATCTCTACATCTCTCCAGATCATAGTGACTGTGAACCAACAGATCTTTTAAGTTTGGACTTTGCTTCGCCACCATTGAGGGTGCTGGGGGGAGGATTTGACGGAGGATAGGATCTGTTAATAGAACTTACCAGTGCTTCTGTAAAATTGATCTCACTTCAGGCCACTGATTGTTATATACCGAAATAAATCATACCTCCTCCGATTTGTTGTATTTTTTATTGCCATAAATTAATTGATCTCTTGGGGTTCGTGCTGCTATCCTGTAACCCCGTCTGATTAAGCTACGGCTATATCCCCTCTTCAAACCGATTAGCCAATTCTATCGCTTGTTCCTCAAATGTTTTCTCATTAGAGCATATCCTCTTGGCCCTAAGGAACTGACCTATTGGAATTCCTCTTATGGTGGAGGGTGGGTGTGCCAATTCTGCCTGTAACAACGAGTTTGTCACAGTTGGTTTCCTAAATATGTCAGTAGTAGTGTTGAGCGAACATGCTCGACACTGCTCGGTACTCGCCCGAGCATCACGCTACTCGGGATGTTCGGCGAGCACCGAGCATTTCCGGGTTACTCGGGCGGGAGCTCGGGTCTCCGCCCTGCATGTTTGGCGCTCTTTACAGAGCCAATGAACATGCAGGGATTGCCAGCCAGTCACTGTAATGCCGCAGCCATGTTGTTTGTGGGCATTACAGTGATTGGCTGGCCGCACAGCGTCACCTCGAGTATTTAAAACCGGGCGCCGCCATCTTGGACACAGTCGCTCCGGATCAGACCGTGTAGGGACAGCGCTGCTGATTTAGGGAGAGATATATCCTGCAAAATAGTTAGTGTAGGGTCTGTAAAGGCTGCCAGATCAAACAAACAGTCCTTCTCAGGACTAATATCCATCCCAGGTATATCAGGCAGGCAGGCTGTATAGGAGACGCAGTGGTTATACCAGCAAACGCTGCATTACAGTCCTGTGTGCTGCTCCTGTTGCTGAAATTGCTGGACTTAGCTCCAGGTCCCGGGGGCCAGGAAAAATCCTTTTTTTTTATCTAAATCCTCTTTTTTTTTTCCTCCTTCACAATGTACAAATACCCATCTTATTAACCTTTTGGTGTCGTCCCCCCCCCCCCCCCCCAAAAAAAAAAAAAAGTGTGCCTCTGATTTTTCAGACACAAATATATCTGTTGAAAATAGTCTGGTGTAGGCCAGAGAAATTGAAGTGTGGTTTTGCAGTTCTATGGACCATTTGTATCTAAAAAAAACAGTTTGAGTGTGTCGCTCACTGTTCAGCCGCAAATATATATATATATATTAAAAAGCCTGGTATACACCAGTAAATTATTACTGTGGTTTTGATGTTCCACGGTAAAAGATCTCTATTATCCTGTTTTTGGCATTTTTTGCTGTATAAAAATAAGAATAGTGTCTCCCTGATTTTTCAGACACAAATATATCTGTTGAAAATAGTCTGGTGTAGGCCAGAGAGACAGAAGTGTGCTTTTGCTGTTCCATGGTAAAAAATCTCTATTATCCTGCTTTTTGCATTTTTTGCTGTAAAAAAAAAAAAAAAAAAAGTGTCTCCCTGATTTTTCAGACACAAATATATCTGTTGAAAATAGTCTGGTGTAGGCCCGAGAAATACAAGTGTGGTTTTGCAGTTCCACGGTACAAACCTCTGTATTATCCACTTTTGGGCCATTTGTATCTAAAAAAAACAGTTTGAGTGTGTCGCTCACTGTTCAGCCGCAAATATATATATATTTTAAAAAGCCTGGTATACACCAGTAAATTATAACTGTGGTTTTGCTGTTCCACGGTAAAGAATCTCTATTATTCAGGTTTTGGTAGTTTTTTCCGTAAAGAAAAACAGTAGTGTCTCCTGACTGTTGTGACACAAAAATATATCTGTTGAAAATAGTCTTGTGTAGGCCCGACATCCCAGTGTGGTTTCGCAGTTCCACGGGTCAAATCGCTGTACTATCCAGTTTTGGGCCTTTGGTATCTAAAAAAAAAAGCAGTTTGAGTGTGTCGCTCACTGTTCAGCCGCAAATATCTCTATTTAAAAAAGTGTGGTATACCCCAGTAAACAGTAACTGTGGTTTTCCTCTTCCATGGTTCTAATCTACTCTTTATTACCCTTTTTACATTGATAGTGCAAGTGTAAGCTATTTTACTTCATTTACAATGGGCAAGGCGCGTGGCAATGGACGTGGAAGTGGACGTTCTGGTGATGGTTCGTGCAGAGGACGGGGCCGTGGCCAAGGTGAAAATGTGCCACAACCAACAGCCACATCTTCTCGCTCCCACTTCTTGACCGAATTACTAGGGAAGCACAGAACAACACCAATATTGAGAACTGATCAGTGTGAACAGGTTATTAATTGGATAGCAGACAATACTTCCAGTTACCTGGGCACCACCACCTCCGGTCTGTCTTCCACACGGTCAACTCTTAGTAGCCGTGAGTCTCGACCGCATACTCCTCCTCACCCTGATGCTCCTTCCTCCCACCATGCCGAGTGTCGTCAGACAGCAAGTGATCCCACACTTGGACACTCTGAAGAGCTGTTCACTGGTCCATTTCCATATTTGGGCCCCTCGCCTGATACGCTTGAAGTGGTGGAAGAGGAGATCCCATGTTGCGATGCCCAAATATTTGAACAGCCACGGCCACAGGAAGTCGACGTTGGCAATCTGTCACAAGAGGTGGACGATGACGAGACACAATTGCCAGGAAGTGAGGAGGAGGATCGTGGTGCGCAAGTGGAAGAGGAGGAGGTGGTGGATGATCTAGTAACTGACCCAACGTGGAAGGAGGACATGCAGAGTGAGGCCAGCAGCACACAGGGGGAGGGAGGCAGAGTACCCCAACAGGCAGGAAGAAGCAGTGTGGTGGCCGCAGACAGAAGGCAGGCAACCGTTCCCCGTAACACCAACACGAGGGACATTGCCAGTACAAGCGGTAGGTCTTCCAGAGTCTGGAATTTTTTTAAAGACTCTGCTGATAACCCCAAAAAGGCCATATGTTCCACCTGCCATGCCAGCATCAGCAGGGGTGACAAAACTACCAGCCTGACCACCACCAGCATGATCAGGCACATGGCAGCAAAGCACCCAACTTTGTGGGGCGAAACCCAGGGTCCACGACCAGTGTCAGCGGGTGTCACCACTGCTTCTTCCACTGTTGTGCGTGCAATAGAACCCCCTGTTGTGTGTGCAAGGCAATCCCCTGTCCATACTGCATGTAAAGATGCCCCCTCCTCTCAGTCTTCACTTGTTATGGCAGTTTCTCAAGAAACAGCATCAACGTCCACGTCCCACCGCAGCGTTCAATTGTCCATATCCCAGACCTTTGAACGAAAGCGGAAATTCGCAGCTAACGCCCCACAGGCCACAGTCCTAAATTCGCACATTTCACGACTGCTTGCATTGGAAATGCTGCCTTTTAGGCTGGTGGAGACGGAATCCTTCCGCAATCTTATGGCGGTGGCCGTCCCTCGGTACTCGGTCCCCAGCCGACACTATTTTGCCCGGTGTGCCATCCCCGCACTACACAAGCACGTGTCCCAAAGCATCTGCCGTGCCCTCAACAACGCAGTTACTGGGAGAGTCCACCTGACAACGGACACGTGGACAAGTGCTTGTGGCCAGGGACGGTACATCTCTCTGACGGCACACTGGGTAAACATAGTGGAAGCCGGGACCCAGTCGGACCTTGGGACGGAACACATCCTCCCCACACCGAGGATTGCGGGCCCTATGTCAGTCAGAGTTGCCCCCACAGTGTACAGCTCCTGCGCATCCTCCTCCTCCTCCTCCTCATGTTCAGCCTCCATCTCAGATATCACCACATCAGTTACAAGCTGGAAGCATTGCAGTACTGCTGCCTCCACCAAGCGGCAACAGGCTGTGCTGAAACTCATAAGCTTAGGTGATAAACCTCACACTGCTTGTGAGTTGTGGACAGCTGTGAAAGAGCAGGCAGATCTGTGGCTGAGACCGCTGAACCTACATCCCGGCATGGTCGTGTGTGACAATGGCCGTAACCTGGTGGCGGCTCTGAGGCGAGGTGAGATCACACACGTACCATGCCTGGCTCATGTGCTTAACCTCGTGGTTCAGCGGTTTCTTAAATCGTACCCCGAGTTGCCAGATCTGCTCGTGAAAGTACGCCGCCTGTCAGCTCATTTTCGCAAGTCGGCTACAGCTGCCGCTGCCCTTGCTGTGTTCATAGAATCATAGAATCATGTTGCAGCAGCGTTTGCAGCTTCCGGCACACCGACTGGTGTGTGATGTCCCCACACGTTGGAACTCTATCCTCCACATGTTGCAAAGGATTTGTGAGCAGAAGAGAGCAGTTGTGGAGTACCAGCTGCAACAAGGCCATCGATATTCAGGTCAGACTCCACACATAAGACTTCAGGAGTGGACCTGGATGTCTGACATATGTACCATCCTGACAAACTTTGAGGAGGCCACCAAGATGGTGAGTGGCGATGACGCCATCATTAGTGTCAGCATCCCACTTGTCTGTCTTTTGCAACGCTCTCTGCAGAGAATTAAAGAGGAGGCATTGCAGCCAGAGTATGATGAGATGGATCAAGAAGCCGTAGTGGGCGATTACACACAGCCCAGCCTCATCTCATCCCAACGTGCATTGGGGGACAATGAGGGAGAGGAGGAGGAGGAAGAACAGGAGCTGCTATCATGCGTTGTAGACGGTAGTACCTGTACAAGTGTCATACCATCGGTTCAGCGTGGGTGGCCTGAGGACAGGGGGGAGGAGGAAGAGGAGGAGGACAGCATGGTCAGTCGTCATCTTGGTGAGGACACGGAAATCTTGCCCGTTACCAGTCTGGCACGCATGGCTGACTTTATGTTACGCTGCCTTAACCGTGACCCTCGCGTTGTCAAAATGTTGGGTGACAGTCATTACTGGTTGGTGACACTTGTAGACCCCCGCTACAAGGAGAACTTTCACTCTCTTATTCCTGAGGTGGCGAGGTCTACAAAAATGGGGCAATACCAGAAGGCCCTTGCTGCAGAACTCTTAAAAAAATTCCCATCTGAACACGCTAGCGGCAGAGGTCACAGTTCGTTGCCCAACCAAGGCGTACAGGCGAGAGAGATGCAACTCCAATCCAGCAGACGCAGGGGAACACTGTCAACGTTCTGGGACAGTTTTCTGACACCCGCCCAGCTTACAGGCCCTGAGGCGCAGGGTACTCTCACAAGGAGTGGAAAGTTTCAAAAGATGGTGAGGGAGTACCTTGCCGATCGTACCAGCGTCCTCCGTGATTCCTCTGTGCCTTTTAATTATTGGGTATCCAAGCTGGACACTTGGAATGAACTCGCTCTGTACGCCTTGGAGGTCCTGGCCTGCCCTGCCGCTAGCGTGTTATCGGAGCGTGTTTTTAGTGCCGCTGGGGGAATTATAACTGATAAGCGCACTCGCCTGTCAACTGACAATGCTGACAAGCTGACCCTTATCAAAATGAACAAGGGCTGGATTGGGCCAGACTTCTCATCACCACCAAATGACAGCAGAGTAACATAAAGTCAAATCCACTGTGTTATTTCTGGAGGTGTATTCACATGCACCGCTTCACACCCACACATGGGTATCCGCTTCCTCGTTTCGGCTGTTTAATCTTCTTCTCCTTATCCTCAGCCTCCACCACCACTATACCACCAGGGTGCCAGCATTGCAAGTTCCTCCGTCCTAATTTTTGGCAGCTTTTGCTGGGAAAGCATAAGCAAATACCATGGGGCACCCACTCCCCAATAATGGGACTTATGTTTGTAATATGCTGTACTGCATGGCTCTTGTAAGGGGCATTGCAAGTTGCTCCATCCTAATTTTTGGCAGCTTTTGCTGGGAAAGCATAAGCAAATACTATGGGAGACCCACTCCCCAATAATGCGACTTATGTTTGTAATATGCTGTACTGCATGGCTCTTGTAAGGGGCATTGCAAGTTGCTCCGTCCTAATTTTTGGCAACTTTTGCTTGCAAGGCATAAGCAAATACTATGGGACACCCACTCCCCAATAATGGGACTTATGTTTGTAATATGCTGTACTGCATGGCTCTTGTAGGGGGCATTGCAAGTTGCTCCGTCCTAATTTTTGGCAGCTTTTGCTTGGAAAGCGTAAGCAAATACCATGGGACACCCACTCCCCAATAATGGGACTTATGTTTGTAATATGCTGTACTGCATGGCTCTTGTAAGGGGCATTGCAAGTTGCTTCGTCCTAATTTTTGGCAGCTTTTGCTGGGAAAGCATAAGCAAATACCATGGGACACCCACTCCCCAATAATGGGACTTATGTTTGTAATATGCTGCACTGCATGGCTCTTGTAAGGGGCATTGCAAGTTGCTCCGTCCTAATTTTTGGCAGCTTTTGCTGGGAAAGCATAAGCAAATACTATGGGAGACCCACTCCCCAATAATGGGACTTATGTTTGTAATATGCTGCACTGCATGGCTCTTGTAAGGGGCATTGCAAGTTGCTCCGTCCTAATTTTTGGCAGCTTTTGCTGGGAAAGCATAAGCAAATACCATGGGACACCCACTCCCCAATAATGGGACTTATGTTTGTAATATGCTGTACTGCATGGCTCTTGTAAGGGGCATTGCAAGTTGCTCCGTCCTAATTTTTGGCAGCTTTTGCTGGGAAAGCATAAGCAAATACTATGGGAGACCCACTCCCCAATAATGGGACTTATGTTTGTAATATGCTGTACTGCATGGCTCTTGTAAGGGGCATTGCAAGTTGCTCCGTCCTAATTTTTGGCAGCTTTTGCTGGGAAAGCATAAGCAAATACTATGGGAGACCCACTCCCCAATAATGGGACTTATGTTTGTAATATGCTGTACTGCATGGCTCTTGTAAGGGGCATTGCAAGTTGCTCCGTCCTAATTTTTGGCAGCTTTTGCTGGGAAAGCATAAGCAAATACTATGGGAGACCCACTCCCCAATAATGGGACTTATGTTTGTAATATGCTGTACTGCATGTGACGCGCCCCCTGGGCCGTGTGTACACGTGTGTGGGATACCCGGTGCCGGGTCTCTGGGGTCTGTAGTCTCCGTGGCGGTGACCCGGTCCCGTGGCTCAAGCTGGTCAAACCAGTGGCAATCTTTCTTAGGTTTTGAGGTTAATTGTCCGATTGCGCCACCCGTGGATTGCGGTCAGGGAGTACCACCGCTGCGAGGCAGACCGCTGAGGCTGGTGTTGTGTGCGCAGCATAAAATGGGATAACTCCCCTCGGGAGGAGTATAGCCTCAGGGCAGTGAGTGTGGATGATGGGGGTGATGGTGCACGAGCGCAGCAGGAATGACTCAGAGTCTTTGCAGTGCAGTTCAGGGTCTTTACTGATGATTATAAGGTAGACCCTCCCGGGAGTACTGGCTAGCATAAGAGGCCTGGTCAGTCTGTGAGCAAGCAGGAGTTCCCCTGGCCAGGTGGAGTTGTAGGCCTCCCCGTCTGTCTGCACTCTTCCTGGCTACCTTGCTGTAAGCGGGTAGAAGTAGCCCACGTCCCTGAGTGTACCGTGTAGTGCTCACCCGTATGGCTGGTGACTTGGGGCCTTCTGTTAGCCTCCGCTCCACGATGGCGGTGCTGGTCCCTTGCTTGTGACTGAGCCTCCGGGCTTCTATGGCCAGAGGACCTGAAATCCCCTGCCGGCGGGTTTTTGCTGCTGGATATATAAGTCCTCACAGCTTCGGACTCCTGTGTCCGGTTCCTATTGTCTTCTGCCAGGGCGAGCTCTGCTCAGCTTCCAGCCCCTGGTCTTTAGCTCCTAGCTCCTACAGAGCTCCTTGCTGTTACTTTCCCTTGCTCTCACTCTGACTCTGACTGTTCTCTGTTCTCTGACTCACTCAACCCCACCCCAGATCCAGTTTATAAGGGCAGAATTCTCCCCTCCCAGGACTGGGGCAGGAGGATGTTGCATGTTTAAGGGATCTTGACCAGGAAACCTCCCACTTGCTCTCCGACGTAATCTCTATTACTGTGGTGACCAGACCCCTGGGGTGCCACACATGGCTCTTGTAAGGGGCATTGCAGTACCTCATAATTTTTGGAAAGCCTTCCATTCACTGCTTAGGCCAACTGTGCACAGGAGACCCAGTTGCTATAAATGGGAAAAAAAGGTTTAGTTAACGCCCTCTGACCTCCATGTCATTTCCAAGGGGCATTGGAGTGGCTCGAAATTTTTGGTAGGCATTGCACTCACTGTATGCCCTATAACTGTGTAGCCGAACTGCTCCTTTTGTTACAGAAACATATCCTACAAGACATATCTGGTTGACTGGCCTGATATTGATGTGAATGGTCCCTGTTCCTCCTGCTCTTTCTCCTTTGCCACTACCTCATCCATCATTTATCACCTGAAGCTTTGTTTTAACGGGAGTCATAGAACTTGGATAGTAGCAGGAAAACATCCAGCAATCCTCGGAGGAGGTAGGATATGCGCCAAAACGCTGACCTCCTCAGGCCTAGCCGCTACTACATACATGCACTTGCATTACAACAAAACAAAGCAGATGCTAACTTCTATCATCCTCATCATGCTCCTCACCTTGGCACTCTCAACTCCCCTGATGGAGAAGCCAGGGCCCACCGGAGGAGTCTGATAGTCCGGTGGGCTCGGCCAATGCTGCCCTAAAGCAGGCCAGGCTAAGAAAAGTGTGGGAAAGGTTACCGGTACAAATAGGGGTGGCTGGGGACCGAGTATGGACACCCGGCCACCCCCTGGAGGCTGGGGAGCAAGCGGGGACACCCGGCCACCAGGCAGCTGGGGACTGAGTATGGATACCAGGCCGCCGACACAACCATGGCGTGGTGGCCAGATTCCGCCTCCACATGCCTAAAAGGCCCAATTTAAAGTGCAAACAAGCAAGCAGTATGGTAATGCAGCCTGGGGGTGGGTGGGTGGCAGGCTGCATACTTGCGCTTGCATTGCAAGGAATGGGAGAGGTACAATTGAACACTGCCCTGGGACAAGGACTTGAATGGGGATAGTTGCAAGTCTGCAATGACAGGTGCAAGGTGGGAGGCCTCTTCGCATGTACCATGAACAGGGGTTTGGCATGCACACACTACAGCGGAATAGACTCTCCTTCCCACTAAATGCACTGGGGAGGGCACAGGTAATGTTTTGGTATACGCGGTTAATCTTATGTATAAGGCACACCAGGACAAATAGGGGCGGCTGGGGACTGAGTATGGATACCTCGCTGCCGAAGCAGCCATGAGGTAGTGGCCAGCTTTGGCCTCCTCTAAACTAAAAGGCCCCATTTCAAGTGCAAGCTAGCAGTATGGAATTGCAGTCTGGGGGTGGGTGGGTGGCAGGCTGCACACTTACACTTGCATTAAAAGAAAACATAGCAGATGCTAACTTCTGTCATCATCATCATGCTCCTCACCTTGGCACTCTCAACTCCACCGATGGAGAAGTCAGGGCCCACCGGAGGAGTCTGGTTCTCTGGTGGGCTCGTCCAATGCTGCCTAAAGCAGGCCGGGCTAAGAAAAGTGTGTGGGGGGATGTTCCAAGGAGAAATGGGGGTGGCTGGGGACCGTTTATGGACACCCGACTGCCCCTAGGCGGCTGGGGACCGTGTGGACACTCGGCCGCGGGGCGGCTGGGGACTGAGTATGAACACCCGGCCGCCGGGCGGCTGGGGACTGAGTATGGATTCCAGGCTGCCAACACAGCCATGACGTGGTGGCCAGATTCCGCCTCCACATGCCTAAAAGGCCCAATTTCAAGTTCAAGCAAGCAAGCAGTATGGTATTGCAGCCTGGGGGTGGGTGGGTGGCAGGCTGCATACTTGCGCTTGTATTGCAAGGAATGGGGGAGGTACAATTGAACACTGCCTGGGACTAGAACTTGCATGGGGATAGTTGCAAGTCTGCATCTTCTGATGCGGCAAGGATCACTTATGATGGGCACACTTTTAGACAGTGACCTGGGAGTCAGAGATGCTTCCAGGGTTCTTCCCCATGCTGTTCCCATGTCTTTTCAGCACTTTATGCATGTGTCACACAGCACATGGCCAGATAAGGTTGTAAAATGTTAAAATGACATTTCCCGGTGAATGCATTTGTCATAGTTGAAAGCAATACAAAAGTGCAAAAACGCATAAAAAATGCTACTTGTGAACATAGCCGAAGGTGTGGAGGAGTATTTTTGTTTTTGGTCATTTATTTTAACTTATACACAAGTCTTTTCGCTGGAAAGGATGTTCCTTAACATATTTCACAGGAAAAAAGTTTCACTTTCGTTTTATTGTGAGCCTGTAAAAGTGGCTTAATACCTCTGACCACGTTGTTGACAGCAGTGACCTGGGGGTCAGAAATGCTTCCTGGGGCGATCCCCATGCTGTCCCCATGTCATTTGAGCACTGTCACTATCGTTTTGGGCACTTGTTAGGCTTTTAAAAGACTGCTGGGGGTGCCACCGCAAAAATGCTCGAGTCTCCCATAGACTAACATTGGGCTCGTTGCTCGGGTCGAGCACCCGAGTATCACGGCGAGCTCGGCCCGAGCTTCGAGCACCCGAGCATTTTAGTGCTCGCTCAACACTAGTCAGTAGTTATAATACCATTCTCAGATACCCCGATTTTTAAATCCAAGAAGTCCAGACTTCTTCTGAATTTATATGTTAGCAGAGTATTCAAATTGTTATCATTCAGCTTGGTTATAAGCCTCTCCAAATCTCTGGCCTTAGCCTCCCAGACAAACCATATATCATCAATGTATCTCATCCTTCCCTGGACCAAGTCCATCTCAACATTGGTATCCCCCTGGAATATATCCCGCTCCCACGCCCCCCAAAAAAGGTTGGCATAGGAGGGGGCACAGGAGGCCCCCATATTGGAGCCCTGTTGTTGTAAGTAGATGTTCTTTTTGAAAATAAACATGTTGAAGGACAAATTCCAGGAGGACCACGAGCAGCTTGGCCAGGGACTGCTTGAGACCATTTGACCTCAGATACCACGATACTACCCTAATACCATCTTCATGTTTGATGGACGTATAAAGTGTCTCTACGTCTGCAGTGACCATGACTATATGGTCACCGAGGCAGAGGTGATCCAATCTTTGTAGGGTGGCCTTGTTATCTTGTAGGAGGGCAGGCCAGAGACCAAGGGCTTCAAGTAGTGATCAATTACACTAGATATAATTTCACACAAACTGCCGATACCGGCAACAATTGGCCTACCTGGCGGATCAATCAGATTTTTGTGATGTTTTGGAATTAAGTAAAAGGTGGCCAAATGGGGCTGTAGTTTGCGCACCATATCCAACAGCTCTTTTGGTATCACACTCTGTTTGAATGCCCCTTCGAGGATAGACACCAATTCATCCTGGAAAGAGGATAGGGGATTATGAGAAAGTTTTTTATAACAATGGGGGGGTATTCAGAAGTTTATATGCCTGCTTTTTGTAAAGGCTGACTGGCCAGACGAGGTTTCCCCCCTTGTCCGCAGTTTTAAAAATAACATCTTTCAATTTTTGGAAATATTTTAGCGCCATTTTTTCCATTTTACTTAGGTTAGATTTTCAAGGCGTACATTGTGAAAGATTCTCAATTTCCAAAGTGACCATCTTAGTGAATACCTCAATGGCAGGACATAGGCTGAGGGCTGGAAATTTATTAGATTCGTTACATAGATTACGGAGAAAGTCACTAACCTCTGAATTACTTTCTCCAGAGATTCCAGGGTTTCCAATGCTTCCCTTTCTTCTCTGGTAGGAAATAGGTCATGTAACGCTGTTTTGTAAAGTAATTTTTTGTAAATGAGTTTCCTTGCAATTAGATGTGTATCTTTCACCGTCGTGAACTGGTCTAGGTGATGAGAGGGAGAATAGGTAGGGCCCTTCTCTAAGAGTGTTAGTTGAGTTGTGGATAAGGTATGGATAGATAAATTAATTACCTTATATCTGTCACCACCTACCTTTTATATGCAGCTGATATCTCTTCTTTGTCCAGACGTTTACTATATATTGATCTGGATATTTTGGTTGTTTAACGTAACTTACAAGCACGGTATACAATCATGCATATGTGTTATCGTGGCACAACTTTGTGGACAACGCCCCCCGAAGAACCTCATGCGAAACGCGCGTAGGGGCCTCAACGAGACACCGGTCCATACAGCACTATGGGTATGTTATGACTCATCTTTATGTCGGTGTCAATTTCTCTTCCCAAGCAAGGTTAGTATATTTCTGGACATCATAGAAGGTTACACGTCTTATGGGTACCTTTACTGTTATGATGCCAGGATAACACATATGCATGATTGTATACTGTGCTTGTAAGTTACGTTGTCCAATTACTTGGTAACTTGATTTATTGATACTTGGATTGATAATCTTGTCACTTCTTTTCATGTTCCCATATTTGTGGACTCACATGGTTGTCTCTCTGTCCTTTGTGTAGTTTTCACCTATGAACTACTATTTCATTGGTTGTGCTCTATTTAGGAGTGTCCGTGGGACCTCCTTTTCATATTTTTAATACTCAATAAAACTGATTTTTTATCTGGAACAATTATGATGTTGACCTGACTCTTTTTTGGGCTCTGACACTCCACTCTTTTTGTAGGTTGTGCATTGTGTATAATGTAGGAACAGATTATGGGAGTAGGGAGAGAGGCAGGGTTTCATATCCAGTACCATAATATACCAGCATGTACTAAACAATTTTTTCAGCTAAATAATATTCCTGGCCTATTGCTGAAATAGCGTATATTTATCTAGCAGTTGTGCGACTGGCGCAAAGCCTGCTGAGATACGCAAACGTCACTATTTTCCAGTAATTTTCCTGAGTCTGCTGTTGCCGTGTCTAATAAAGCTAAAAAAAATTACCCACACATTGCTACATACAGGGACTTTATACATAACACATCTGTGAGGGTACTTGTGAAAAATAAAGCCAGGGATTTTTTTTTCATAAAGCGTTCAATATGGGAAAGGGTGACGTTAAAGAACGGGGATGTGGATGTGGCGGTGTTAAATAATACTTCTTTCTGTATTATTTTTCTCTATCGAGGACTTCGCAAAGTATCAATATCAAGATTTTCTTATAAAAAAAATATTGATTTATTCTTGGATTGTCCATTAAAAATAATCAGATTGCAGCAGGTACATACAATAATTAGATAGTTACAGAGTGATTGTCCATAATTAGCTTAATTGTTGAGATTCACCCATCTTTCCCTTGGATCCTGCACGTGTGTCCGGGTAAAGAACGTGTTTCCTGGGCCTACATTAGTTGCTGGTTTACACACGGATCCTTGTCTTGTGTCCTGTGGAATGGCAAGCCACCTCCCTTTCTCTAACATGGGCTTTTATAGCACCTGTTATTTTGTATATGGTAGTGAACTAAAAATAAACACACAAATAGCGCATGTCATCTAGACACCCTTAGCACGAGGCTGATGCAATCTTGTATAGAACTCAGAATTAAGAATAAAATGAATATCCATAATTAATATTTAACAATAATTAAGAATAAAATAAATATCTGTAATTAATATTTAACAATTCCCCCTTTTGAGGATGAAAGACATCTGAAATCCTCAAAGAAGATAGGTTCATCATTAGGATAACAGGATCATTTTTTTCTTCTTCTTCCTTGGCAATATCATTTAATGTCCATAATAATAATAATATCAATATCGGATTATTGTTATATAATGATGTGAATTCATGTTATGGTAAGCCGTGACTAATATTCATTTAATATGTATAATTATACTTCCCTATATCTAAATTGAAGCAATCACGGGTCCAATCGTCATCATCTGATGTCATCGGGTCGTCGTCTCGTCTTCTTGGTTCTTTTATAACACAGTCTTTATATGAAAACTCCTTTGAAATAAATTATAGCGTGTAGATATTGTACAGTTCATAATTGTGTTCATTATTGTTCAGTCCATAAACTGTACTCTTTATTAGAAAGATCATGTGTGTCAATTGATAAGAAAACAAAGTCCATGGATGAAATGTAGCTTTAATATCTGCGATGTCACCTGGACTGACGTTGGATAGTTCTGGAATCTTCCGTGCCGTCCGCACTGGTCTCGTGTCACTTTTGGAACAGATGTGACGTCTTTGGTCAGTAAAGCAAGGGTTAACTTGACACTTCCCAGCTTTATATAGCACCATAACCAGTACTCAGTCCTTTATATACAGGACACATATGTCAGGTATTACCTGTTCACCAGCTGTCATTGAAGCGTTACAGGTGATAAGAAACCACTGGAACGTGATGAAACTTGAACACAACCCAGTTCATATAGGATCATCGTCCTCTGCCGTCCTGGTGATCAGTGGTGTGAATTGTATCTGACACAGTCTATTATAACACTCAGCATTCACAACATCTTTACCTTCTGAGACGTCCGGATATCGGTTGCTTCTTCTTATAACCTTTGAGAATCTCTTTGATTAATAAATATTAAAAGTCTTTTATTAAAATAGAATTCATAATTGCGATGTCTTGATTGAAGTCTTCATTCCCTAATCGGATACCAAATCTGGCAATTTTCCTAACCTATAATATCACAGCTTACCATAGCAATCAATAATATCCATCTAATTATTATCAAAATATCAAATTAATTATGTTTGGAATAATATACAATAATAGATAGTAATTCATTATTAATCAAGTTCTCCATGTGATAGAATATTTTTGTGTCATGGGTGTAATTACCTTTTCCAACCCATAGATGTCAGTGTGTTTTGAAACAAATGTTTTTATCTTTATTAAACCAATAATACCAAAGAATGTATACTCATGAACCAAAATGAATAAATATATGAATGAATGACTTGTGTTTACTCAGAAAATGTAAACATTTTTTCTTCTTATATTCGAACCCCCTCATTAAATTTAATGAGGCAATATTCTTGTACTAGACATTACTTTATTAAATATTAATGTGTTTTCACAAATGAGATATTGAACTGAAATAATAAAATCAAAAAAATGAGAATTATAAATGAAAAATGGAAAAATAAAAAAATAAGTAAGAATAAAATTTAAAAATGAAAAATAAAATTAATAATAATAATAATAATAATAATAATAAAAATAAGGCCTTAATATGTTAATGACAAATGCAGAGTAATTATATTCTCCATGAAAAATACCCTTATTTCCATTATCTGGATGATTTCATATTTGTCATAACCTTGTATTACCAAAAATGATTCAATTATGCAACTTTGCATGTAATACCCTTCTTAATTTTACCATTGTACCTTATTAATATTTCTTCTTCATTAAAATGTGTGAAAAAAAAGTATTGATCAAAAGTGATTATGTAATCAGGATCAAAAAACACATTTTCCCCTTAATACCAAAAATTATTATTTTATAAAATAATTTATGTATCAGAACCAAATTAAAAAATAATTATTCTATAAATATTTTGCATAAATTTCATATGAATGTGTAGCATAGATTTGTCTGAAGCGGTGTGCACCTATTTAGGTAACCATTAAAAAAACAACCTTTAATATTATAAAATTATCATGTGGAAAATTATTCTAAATGTAAATTTGCTTTGTAAACCATATTGATGTGTAGTTGCCCTTATCCACTATTAACTAAATCAAGAAATAATAATTACTAAAGAAATATAGAAATATATTATGTAGATAATAATTAATTATGTATTATAATTTTTCAGAATTAAATATATATTAGTACATTCACATAAAGAAACGTTTTTTTTTCCTTGCACACGAGGTGAGGCCTCTCACAAAAATCATACTTAGCAGCTGCTCATTTACTCATCTGTCAAACATTCCACATATGACGTTATAGATATATTTATACCCAAAATTTTTGTATAATTTATCAATGCGCATAGTAAACTATTAAATGTAATGTCTTAATATTTCTTTGAATATTCCCCAAGTACATATAATATAATATGAGAGTAATTCACTGAAATTTAAGACACTTGGAAAAAAAATACTCTTGACTTGCAAAAATAGAAATGTCTTAGATTCTTTTTTTACTGGCTACCAGGTTTTAAGTTACGTCAGCTGAAAATAGAATGAATGGGATTCTATACTATTTGCTCAAAGTT